>NC_089745.1:73014152-73086652 GCF_040412425.1 Macrobrachium rosenbergii
TGGGCCTCACTGTCGTGGTTAAAAACTTTTTTATGTTTATAAATGACTCTAGAGATACAGCAGTGAATAATATTTATTCATGCAAGTTAAGCAATGAAAGGTGCCATAAATACAGTACACATTGAGTTACTAACAGTACATTTCATTTCGTGTTTAATCCACAGGTTACTGTACAGTACTGCACTCCATTGAATTAATCTCCAAGAGCCAAGTTGAGTCTGAGCTGTTCATGAGTGTCAAGGTATGGCCATGCCATATTAGTTGTTAAACTCTTTAATGTTTATAAATGACCTAAAGATGCTTGTAAGTTTAAGATTTTGTGTATAGTACAGCTCATAACAGTAAATGATGTTTCTACATTTTATTTTGTGTTTAATCCACAGATTACTGTACAGTATACACACCTCATTGAGTGAAGTTCCTGGAGGAGTTCAGTGCTTGTGTGGGGGGCAACTGTTCATATTCATCAACGTCAAGGTATGGATAAAGCTGTATAATAGCCTACTGAACAGAAAAAGTTTTAATGTGATTATAAGACCTGGAAATGCTTGTACAGTAAGATTAGAGATTCTTTTGTAGATTAGCCTACAGCTCAAACCATTTCTACATTTGATTTTGTGTTTATTCCACAGGTTTACACTTCGTTGAATGAAAGTCCTGGAGGAGTTCAGTGCTTGTGAGGGGCACCTGTACATATTCATCAACGTCAAGGTATGAATAAAGCTGTACAATAGCCTACTGGTTGTGAAAAAGTTTTAATGTGATTATAAGTGACCTGGAAATGCTTGTACAGTAAGATTATGATTTTTGTAGATTAGCCTACAGTCAAACCATTTTCTACATTTGATTTTGTGTTTATTCACGGGTTTACACTGTTGCATGCAAGTCCTGGAGAGGAGCAGCTGTGTAACATAGAGTGTACAGTAAATTTATGTAGCAGTAGAACGTGTACAGTACATAGTTTAATTTCAATTTAGGGTGTAGCATTAGAACGTGTACATTTCAATTTAGGTGTAAGTGTACAGTCCATAGTTATGTAGCAACGTGATTTACAGTATTAAGTAGTGTTAAGTATACAGTAGTATTAAGTCTTCTATGTTTGTGCTAGTATTATGGATTCCTTTGTAGACTAGTTTTAGTAATCATTAAGTACATACAGTGCAATAATAAAATGAAAATGAGTTAATTTCTGGTTTTCTTGTTTATTCCTTTAACATTGCATAGTAACAGGTAAACAGCAGTGTAGGCCTCTTAAGGTTTACTTCCTCTCTCCCTCAAAACTCCGTTTAATATTGCATAGTAACGGGTACATGGATGGTAGGCCTCTTAAGATTTTGTGTTGTCTATGTAGCGTTACTGTACAGTAACTTCTCTCTCCCTCAAAACTCCATTTTTACCCCGCTTAATATTGCATAACGTGTCGGTACACGGAGGTGGTAGGCCTCTTTAAGATTTCAGTTTGAATGGTGTATGTAACATAGAGAAAAACAAAGCATCGGAGGTTTGTCCACTGCTGCCAGGTGTATGATGAAGCAAACATTGCTGGCTGTCTACTGTAATTACAGTACAATCAGACATTTGGATATTACAATACATACTGTACATATGTAACAATAATCGATGATGAAAAATTTAGTACAGTTGTGTACAGTATTACGTACATACACTAATTTGAAACAAGTGTAACTGCAGTACTGTACGTTACATAGGCTACAGTCTCAGGCATGCGGTTTTTAGACAGGCGCACGCTTGCATTTCTATAGCGAATGCAATGTTCACGCATGTGCTGTTCGTTAGTGAATGCCTTAAGGTTCTGCCAAAGAAGAGCTTAGCCTGAGGTTAACTCGAGATTCTGCTTACAAGGAATAGTCTATTGCTCGATTTTTTTAGACAGAGGCACACTTGTGCATTTCTGTAGCGAATGCAATGTTACCATAACATTAGACAACACAAAATCTTAAGAGGCCTACCACCTCCGTCTGGTTTGTTACTATGCAATATTAAACTGGTAAAAATATGGGTTTTGAGGAGAGAGGAAGTAAACCTTAAGAGGCCTAACAGACCGTGTACCCGTTACTATGCAATGTTAAAGGGATAAACAAGAAAACCAGAAATTAACTCATTTTTCATTTTATTATTGCACTGTATGTACTTAATGATTACTAAAACTAGTCTACAAAAGGGAATCCTTAATACTAGCACAAACATAAGACTTAATACTACTGTATACTTAACACTACTTAATACTGTAAGTGCGTTGCTACTGACTATGGACTGTACACCTTACACCTAAATTGAAATGTACAGACTTCTAATGCTACTAAATTGAAATTACTGTACACTATTTACTGTACACGTTCTACTGCTACACTTAAATTTACTGTACTGTACACTCTATGGTACACAGCTGCTTAATCCTTTCAGGACTTATTTCTTAGGGTAAATTGTGGAATAAACACAAAATCAAATGTAGAAATGGTTTGAGCTGTAGGCTAATTTACAAAAACCCTTAATCTTACTGTATGCACAAGCATTTCCAGGTCACTTATAATCACAAAACTTTTTCACAACCAGTAGGCTACAGCTTTATCCATACCCTGACGTTGATGAATATTAAAGTTGCCTCTCACACAAGCACTGAACTCCTCCAGGACTTTCATTCAACGAAGAGTAAAACCTGTGGAATAAACACAAAATCAAATGTAAAAATGGTTTGAGCTGTATGCTAATCTACAAAAGAATCCTTAATCTTACTGTACAAGCATTTCCAGGTCACTTATAATCAAATTAAAAAACTTTTTCACAACCAGTAGGCTACAGCTTTATCCATACCTTGACGTTGATGAATATGAACAGTTGCCCCACACAAGAACTGAACTCCTCCAGGAACTTTTCAATTACTGCACAGTAATCTTGTGGATTAAACACAAAATAACATGTAAAAACATCATTTCCCTGTTATGAGCTGTAATAATACACAAAAGCCTTAATCTTACAAGCATCTTTAGGTCATTTATAAACATTAAAAGGTTTAACAACTAATCACCATGGCCCATACCTTGACACTCATGAACAGCTCAGATGAACAGCCCAGACTCAACGGCTTTGGGAGATTCATTCAATGGAGTGCAGTACTGTACAGTAACCTGTGGATTAAACACAAATTGAAATGTACTGTTAGTAACTCAATGTGTACTGTATTTATGGCACCTTTCATTGCTTTAACTTGCATGAATAAATATTCACTGTAATTGTATCTCTAGGTCATTTATAAACACTAATAAAAAGTTTTTAACCACGACAGTAGGGCCCATACCTTGGCATTGATGAGGATCTGGATCTGTGGAGATGGATGTGGAGAGGAGGTATGGAGAGAGCATCACTGGTTTTGGGGAATCTCCTTCCATACAGTCTGATTGCTGCTCTTCAGGTAATTCCTCTTTTCTCTGTTTTTGGCACTGGGACCAGGCTGGTTTTCTTCTTTAGAAAAAACCTGTACAGGGTCAGTCTGCTGTTGACGTTTTTCAGGTGTTTCCTGTACACATTGACTAAGTTGTCGTCAACATAGTCAATAGCCCGTATTCACTACAGCCTTGTCATGGTGATGCTTCTCAAGAATTCCTGGAATTTCTCCCAGTGCATCAGCATCTTGATTTCTTTAGTGCCTGTAGTAGGCACCTCCTTATCTCCTCCTCTTCAGACACCTCCTCAGCCAAAACCTTCTGCTGCTCCTTGTGAAGTTCCTGAAGTTCCTCTGTTGTCAGCTCCGTGTTGTGTTCTGCCACCAGCTCCTCTACATCATCAGAACTCACCTCCAAGCCCATGGACTTGGCCAGAAACAATTTCCTCAACATCAAACAGGCAGAGGAAGGGGTTCAGCTTCAGGGTCATCTCAAGCTGACTTGGGGCATCAAAACCCTCGAAGTCCCTAAGAGGAGCCCCATCAGGCCAAAGGTTTCTCCAGCCTGCTGTAAGGGTCCTCTTAGAAACTTGAACCCATGCTTTGTTTATCAGCCTAACACAACTGAGGATGTGGAAATGTTCCTTCAAAATTCAGTAAGTGTTAGGCTGGTTTCATTGGTGACTTCAAAACACCTTTGGAAGAGTGCCTTGGTGTACAGCTTTTGAAGTTTGCAATGATCTGCTGGTCCATGGGCTGGAGTAGTGAGGTAGTTCTGGGTGGCAAAACTTGACCTTAAACCAGCTGAACTCGTCAGCCAGCTCATATTCCATGTCGGGGTGGGCAGGGCATTGTCCATGACGAGTGCTTTCAGTGGCAAACCTTTCTTTAGGTATTCTTGATAAGTGGGGGCACACACTTCAGAAACCCACTGTAAGATTTGCCTAGTTATTAGGCCTTAGCATTTGATTTCCACATTACATTCAGCTTATTTTAAGAACTTTATGTTTCTTAAAACTCTGGGGTTTCGGATGATACACTAGCAGAGGCTTGATCTTAAGGTCCCCACTAGCGTTTGCACACAACAGTAGAGTTAACCTATCCTTCATGGGTTTATGGCCAGGCAATTTCTTCTCCTCTTTTGTAATATAGGTCCTCTTTGGCATTTTCTTCCAAAAGAGGCCTGTCTCATCACAATTGAACACTTGGTTTGATACGAAACCATTCTCATCCACGCACTGCTGGAATTCAGTCACGTCACTTTTCTGCAGCTTTCTTATCAGCACTGGCTGCCTCCCCATGCCTAACAAACACTGGGATGCCACTTCTTTTCTTAAACCTATCAAACCATCCACGACTGGCCATAAAACTCATGATCGTTAATCAACCTGGTGTACTTTTATCAAGTCAGTGTGCAAACTTTTGGCCTTCGCACAAATCATGGCCTCAGATACGCTATTCCCATGCACTGTTTTTCATTGACCCAAACTAATAACAGTTTCTCAATTTCCTCTATTATGGGGGCCTCTGCTTCGTCAAACTCAGTAACCCCCTTAGCAACACTAACACTCCTAATGGCCTCTTTGTTCTTTAAAAAATGTGCTGATGGTGGACCTGGGTAACCTATACTCCAACGCTAAATCAGTCACACTAATGCCCCTTTCATACTTTTCAATTACCTCCTTCTTCAGTTCAATAGTAGTCCTCACAGTCTTCCTCTTCTGCTTATCAGCTGTGGCTGGCTTCCTGGGACCCATGATTCCGAGAAATGTAGAATTTTGCAGGAGACAAAAAAATCACCTGTACAAGCCTGCACTTTTTTTTCAAACAGCAGCGGCAGCGTGAGTGGGCTTTAAGTGCTTTTAAATGTGACGTGGGAAGAACGCCACCAACAACGCCAACTACGTTCGTTACCAAAACACTTTGTTTACAAACATCATGTGTTTATCAATAAAAGACGGATCACTTCACATTTATGGTCGGATTCGGTTTTGTTCAAACCGGCGCAAACTTTTCTCGGCATTTAGTGTCGGAATCCGATTTTGTCGTTTGGACAGTCGAAGACCGATTTACCACTAAAGTTGTTCACTGTCAACTTCAACTTCATGAGTAACCTTTTCACTTTCTTGATTCACCTCAACCTTCCCAGTCTTACTCTTTTTCTGTCTCCCTCTTTGAGGTGATTTCTCCCTTTTTTTCACACTATATACTTTACTTAAGGTTTCCAACGATGCCAAGAGCCCACCAACTTTTTATGCACAACTCAACAGCATCCTGACCAAGTGCCCCTTCCCCCTGCAGTCTGGCACAATTTCCTGTTTCTTCCACCCAAACTACACCTCCTTGCAGAAGCTGAACTCAAGTACAAAAACCTGAATGAACCACATTTGCAACCCCAGAAATTTACTTCCAACTTTCCTGCACTAGCGTCACATTACGACCACCCATGACCCATCTGCCTTTTATCTCTTGTCCTCCCACTCCATCAGTGCTTTCTGATTCCAATGGCCAAGGAAAGGAAGTGATGCTCCGCAGACACAATCGGCTTGTTTTGTCTTCTCCAGCTCTTAGACTGATGTGGCAATTGCCAATGCAAATATTATATCTGCAGACTCCCAGGGTTCAGGTGAAGGGGAGCTCCTCACTCTACGCTAACTCACTCAAGCAAACTGTAAGTAAAAAAAAAGAAAAAATAGACTTAACTAGTGTACTCCTCCCTGATCTACAAAACAAAAAAAAAAAATCACAACAGCAAACGGAAATAATTAATTCACACAAACCCATTCTTCATCATACAAACCCAACTTCTAAATGCCACCACATTGGTATCCTTTCTCATCTCTGTATTTGATGGTATTCCTGTTGGGTAGCTATCCCTTCAGTCCTTGTCACTTTGCCTTTTTGAATGTTGATCAAGGTGCATTTTTCTATTCCATACTCCATCCTGATGTCCCCAGATATTATTATTATTATTTCTGGGCTTCGACCTGTGTCACCCGGTGAAATATCCTTTAGCACATATTTCTAGGTATAAAAATTGCTAAATATACCAGAGAAAAGCTAAACATAATGCCAGGGTTACGACCCCCAGATCGAACGCCGTTATATGGTGTCGTTATACACAAAGGGTGAGTGGTGCACTGCCACAGGTCTCTGCCCTATAGAGCTCTCCAATCTCAAAACCCCTAAAAGTGAGGAGCCGTTACATACCTCACTCTCTTTACCCAGCCAACCACCACCTCAGCCGCCATCTTGTAAACATTCCAAATTAGCACGCTTTCAGACATCACCATGTTTTTTTGGTGCTGTATTTTCGTGAATTTTTGGCTTTGCATCATGTCATCCTTCCGAATTTCGCATCATCTAAGTTGAGTACCATCTCCTTTTGAATTTTTCTTACAGAGGCATCTTATTTGACCTTTAATATATTGTTTATCATAGTAAATACGCTACGCAGCCGGTCGTGGCTGCGGCTGCCTCGGCCATGCTGGACCCTCAGTCTTCGCATGGCTTTAGCAGATAGTTACTGTTAGTTTTTTCTTTACTCCTTTCAGTTGGAGTTTTATTTATATATGAATTACCTTTTCGCTGGTAGGAGGTTTGGAGCCCGTATCATAACTGATCTAGGCTAGTGCCGGAGGTTTTTTCCCCCTCCCCCTTTTCTGATCATAATTCTCCCTTTTCCCTGGTCCCCTTCCTCTGCCAGCGAGTTGGTACATTTTCCATGATGGTACTGTTATGCTCACGATCTTTCTGATGTGTACGATGATGGATGACATGTTTATTTTCGGATTAATTTTGTGTGTGTTTCGGCGTTAGGGTCGGCCATCTTGGGTATCCCCCGCCTTCCACATATCGGTGGTTGTTTGGCCTTCTCTACAGCCGAATCTTTTACATATTTTTATATATATAATTCTATGTACATATATGTTTTTATATTTCACATATCTGGTTAACTTTTTATCTTAGTACTTGTGTCAGGTAGTTTTATTCGATTAGGTTGTTCTAGCCTAGCCTACTCGGCCGTTCCGTAATCGGTTTCGGAGAGTTAGGCTGGACAGGTTAGGCTCCTTTACACGATGCTCATGCTTCCTAGTTCTCCTGGCCAGGCCGTTTTGAGGCTTTGGAGGGAGATGTTAGGTCGTGGAGGGAGTTCCTCGTTCTCTCTCGGCCCACCTGACCATGCTGTCACATTTTTGGAAGGTGAGGTTAGGCTAGTGAGGCAGTTGCCCTTCCCCCCCCCCCCCCTTTTTAGCCCACCTGACCAGGCCGTGAGGTTTTTGGAGGGTGGGTTAGAATAGTGAAGGGTCTCCTCTATTCATAGCCTTCCACCTGACCAGACTGTCAGTTTTGGAGGGTGTGGCCAGGCTTGGGTGGGTCCCCCTCCCCTGTTGCGCCTATTCTGGCCTTCCTGTCCAAGCCCAAAAGCTTTGGGTTTGGAGGGTGGACTGGGATCAAGGATTGCACAGATCATTTCGTGTATGTAGCCTAGTCCTTTTTACCTGATCAGTTAGCTTTTGGCGAGTAACCTAGACATCTCCTGTGCGTGAGGGACACTGATTGCTTAGCGTCCAGGCACCCATCTGGGAGTTTTCTTTCGCCTCAGAGGGTGTTACCCACCCGTCTGGCCACCACTTATGACCGAGTTTCCGCCACTCTGCTAACTTTTTCCCCGCTTATCGGCTGGTGTTTCGTTTGTTCGCTTTCCACAGTGTTAGCTGGAGCATCAACACAGTCCCAGGGATGCTATGTTCAGTCTCCGCCAGGTTAGTCAGTTCTCTCGTTGTTATCGTACACGTTACCACTCCGGTGGGTATGGTATTCGGTTGGTGGCGGTTCCGCCCCACGGCGTTGAGAGTTGAGCCAGATTTGAGAAGACTCCTCTCCGCCTCTTCCGCCGTTACCATAATGTGTGACATAATGAGATTTCCGTGGCAAATAGGACGGAGTACCAAACACCAGCGTATCCTAAGAGTACTCATGTTTACATATTTAGTAGTTGACCATTCCGTAGCATAACTTATATCTTTTCTGCTGCTGGATTTCTTTCCGGCAGTGTTTTATCATGTGATAAACCATCATTTGCCGACCCTACTCTGGCGGGCCTTACTTTATGTTACTCATGTATCGTATATTAATTCTATCCTGCCGGATTTAATTCCGGCGGGGGTTTTGCCTGATGATAAGCATGTTCCATCACCCATAATTTAAGGTAAGGTATCCTATTACCGCCGGACCTACTCCGGAGGGCCTTAACGCGACGTTACTCATGTATCGTCTTTCCGCTTACAGATGGTACGTTGTCAGGAGCCTGGGTGTACAGCGGTCCTTCAGCAATCCTGTGGCCATGAGGTATGCCGGTCACACTCCGGCTGCTCAGTTCGCGTTGGGGACTTGATCGTTTGGCACCCAGATGGCTGTGAGATTTGCTACGCTCTGTACGAGCTAGTGGTGGATGAGTCGGTAAGCTTTAGAGACCACTAACCCTTAGTCTCCTTTTGCCTTTACAGTCTTATATTGACATATACGGCAGTTGGAGAATATTTTCAGTAAATCTTCCTCTTTCTTTCAGTCTGACCGCATTATCCGCGACTCTTCGCTGTCGACCCTGAAGGTCTGGGTCGGCGGGTTTGGGAGGAATGTTGTGCCGGGGAAGCCGTACGTCCTGTCAGAGGAGATATGTAATCTCCTCTACCCCGGAGCCCGGATCTCAGCTGCAGTGCCGGCGGAAGTAGCCGCCCCTATAATTGAACGGATCCGGGAGGAGACGCAACCCTCCCAAGAAGACAACCTGTGCGGAGAGGTGGCGGCCATCAATATCCACCTCGAACCAATGAGTGTTGATCCGGACCACCAGGTAGAAGGTAGGGTGGTAAGTGAGGCAGGGGGGGGAGAGTATTAGTAGTCCCCTTTTTGGTTCTCCTTCTTCCTCTTCTTCTTCATTTCAAGGGTTTCACAAATCAGCTATCCTTGAGGACAGAACGAGGTCTGTTGTCCCCAAGGTGAAATCCTTGAAAAAGAAGGACTTACCTAAGTCCTCTAGACCTCAAAGGTCTAATCCGTCAGCTCCCTCAAGGTCGTCACTGGCTCTTAACCCAGTGGCGTCCTCTAGTAAGGCTACTCCCCCGCCCAAGGGGTCGAGATCCAGGACATCTAAGGCTGATCCTCCACAGCCTATCTTTGACCCTGAGGCCTTTGCAGAACTTCTGATGCAGAAGTTAGATAAGAAGGTTGAGGCCAGGATTCAAGACCTTTCCTCCCAGCTCACTTCGAGCTTACATGACTCTGGTGAGTCTGTCAAGTCATTGGCAGAGAGGATGCAGACCCAGGAAAGCTTGCTCTCGGGGTTTATGCGCTCCGGAGTAGCAGGACAATCCTACGTTGTTCCGGATGCCTCCAGACTGCCCCCCTTTGATAAGGGAAACCTGTGGCGGCTGGCTCTTCATGCTCCTCTCCACAATGATACCCTGACCATCGAGGGCTTGGGAACTCGTCGGTTGGAGGAACTGGAGTTCTTTCCACCCGACCTGGTGCCTCCCTACCCAGGCTATGCCAGGCTTACAGAGGAAGCCTGGATCAGATCAGACAAGGTCCCGAAGGAGACAGTTATCTTCCCAGGGACCAAGCCCAATCCACCTTGATGCGCTCTCACTGAGTGGGAGTGCGAAAAATAAGCTTACCCCTTAAAGGACTTTCACAATGTTCTCGGTAGGTGACTCCATCCCTACCCCCTGCACGACTAAGATCGCAGTACTGACTAGTCAGGCAGGAATCGAGGGTAAGCCGCTGCCTCAACTCCGGGAGACAGATCCCACCTCTCGTCTTCCCGGAGATTCGAATTTTGGCGGGAGCTCCGGCCACGTTCACGTGTGGGCAAACTCGACTCGAGTGCGCCTCATCCTCTCTTTAGTGAACAGCTTCCCAAGGCTGCCAGAGGCCCTTCTGAAGGCGGAGTTCGAGGCCAGATGCAGGTTGAGTCGCTCCTGCATTCCATTACTATTACGGAGGTGACAGCGGTAAGTTACGCTGAAGAACCTCTTTTCCAGGTCCTGACCAAATCCCTGTTAGCGGCATTCCAGGCGGACCTGTATGATTTTGTAGTGGCAAGACTAAACTGCAGGAGACACATCTTTGCGGACGCTACTATTAGACACGAGCCCAATAGACTCATGAAGAGTTCTATCTGGGGTCTGAATATATTCCCGGAGACTGAGGTCAACAATGTTCTGGCGGAGGCAACCAGAGCGAATCAGAGCCTTCGCTCCCGCTGGGGCCTCCCCTTTAAAAGGAAGGCCACTGAGTCCGCCGGACCTCAAGCCAGGGATAGGAAAAGGTTCAAGAGGTACAGGAAACCTCAGACCCAAACTATGCTTCAGGCTGTACCGGTCTCTCAGATCGGACAGCCCTCAACTTCCAAAGCCCAGCCTCAGCAACAGTTTGTTCTGATGCAGCTGGCTCAGCAGACCCTTGCTTTGCCAACCTTTGTGGCGTCCCCGGCTTTCAACGCTTCGTTTGAAAGCCAGGGGGTGTTTCGGGGCTTTAACAGGCACGTGAGGGGAAGCAGAGCCAGAGCCACCTTCAGAGGTAGGGCTGCATCACGTTCCCTTTCACGGGGAAGAGGAAGCCGAGGTGGTAGAGGAAGTAAGCCCTCTCCCGCTCAATGAGTTTCCTCAGGTGGGCGAGAGGTTACATCTTTTCCGGGACCGTTGGACCTTCAGTCCGTGGGCCCACAGCATAGTTTCAAAGGGTCTGGGATGGAGCTGGTGCAGAGGGCCTCCTCCCCAGTCAGGTTCCATCAGCCTCCATCCAAAGCCCTCCTGGAATTTGTAGAAGACCTTCTCCAAAAGAGGGCAATAAAGAGAGTGAGACACCTGAAATTTCAAGGCCGGCTATTCAGTGTTCCGAAGAAAGACTCTATCCAGGAAAGAGTAATTCTAGACTTGTCTCGTCTCAGTTCATACATTCAATGTGACAAGTTTCAGCTTACAATCTCACAGGTGCGGACCCTACTTCCCTGTGGGGCCATCACCACCTCTATAGATCTTTCAGATGCTTATTATCACGTCCCGGTTGCGAGAAACTTCTCTCCTTACCTAGGATTCAAACTAGGGAAACAAGCATACTCGTTCAGTCATGCCATTCGGGCTCAACATAGCGCCCAGAATTTTCACCAAACTGGCAGAAACAGTAGTCCAAAAACTACGGGCCCAAGGGATTATGTTAGCCGCATACCTGGACGATTGGAAAATTTGGGCACCCAACGCCAAGGAATGTCGGAAAGCAACGACCATAGTGATCAACTTCCTGGAATACTTAGGTTTTCAAATAAACAGGAAGAAATCCCGCCTAGTTCCGGAGGCTCAGTTTCAGTGGTTAGGAATCCAATGGGATCTGGACACTCACAAACTGTCACTTCCGCCAGCCAAAAGGAGGGAAATAGCCAAAGCTACCAGGCAGTTCCTCAAAAACCAAAAAGCCTCCCGTCGTACCCAGGAAAGAGTCCTGGGTTCTCTTCAGTTCGCGTCAGTAACAGATTTGCTGCTGAAAGCCAAACTGAAAGATATAAACAGAGTATGGCGGAGATGAGCCAACAGCAGATACAGAGACAAGATGTCTCTAATTCCGCCGGTGTTGAGGAAGAGGCTTCGACCATGGTCAACAGTCAAGAGTTTGTCAAGGTCAGTGCCTCTCCATTTTCCCCCTCCATCATTAGTGATCCATACGGATGCTTCCTTGAGCGGGTGGGGAGGATATTCCCAACACAGGAAAGTTCAGGGAACATGGTCAACCATGTTCCGCCAGTTCCATATCAACATTCTAGAAGCAATGGCAGTATTTCTAACTCTAAAGAAACTGCGTCCAACCAGGCAGATTCATATCAGACTGGTACTGGACAGTGCAGTAGTTGTACATTGCATAAACAGGTGGGGCTCCAAGTCGAGCCGGATCAATCAGGTAATGATTGCAATTTTCTCTCTGGCAAGGAAACATCTTTGGCACCTGTCAGCTACTCATCTGGCAGGTGTCCAGAATGTCATTGCAGATTCACTGTCCAGGACGCGGAGTCGGAATGGTCATTGGACAAAGCATCATTCGAGTGGATTTGTCTTCAGGTACCAGGTCTCCAGGTGGACCTGTTTGCCACAGAGAGCAACCACAAACTTCCGTGTTACGTTGCTCCCAATCTAGACCCTCTAGCTCACTCCAAGGATGCGATGTCAATAGACTGGAACAGGTGGCAAAGGATCTATCTGTTTCCACCAATAAACCTACTGACGAAAGTTTTACACAAACTCAGATCATTCAAAGGTCAAGTAGCACTTGTGGCACCCAACTGGCCGAAGAGCAACTGGTTTCCTCTTCTTCTAGAGTTGAAACTCCGGTGCATACAAATCCCCAGTCCAAGGTTGACACAAATAGTACAAACTCGAACTGTGTCAGCTTCCTCAAGAATTCTGAATGCCCTAGCTTTATGGACTTCATGAAGTTTGCAGCTCAGAAAGATGCTAACATTGATCCTATTAATACACTGTTCATAGAATCAGACAAGAGGGAATCTACCCTCAGACAATATGACTCAGCAGTTAGAAAGTTAGCATTATTTCTGAAGGAATCTGAAGCTCAGGAAATGACCACGAACCTTGCAATTTCCTTTTTCAGGTCATTATTTGAGAAAGGACTGGCCTCTAGTACTATTACTACAGCAAAATCTGCTTTAAGGAAAATATTTTTACATGGCTTCAATATCAACCTTACAGATTCATATTTTTCAATTTCCTAAAGCATGCGCTCGTCTTAGACCAGCAACCCGTCCCCACACGGTTTCCTGGTTCTTAAATGACGTACTTAAATTAGCATCAGACACTGATAATGAACTGTGTTCATACTCGAGTCTGTTAAGAAAAACGTTATTTCTAATTAGCCTAGCCTCAGGTGCCAGAATTTCTGAACTGTCTGCTCTTTCTAGAGAACCGAACCATGTTGATTTCCTCCTGTCAGGAGAAGTTCTGTTGTCTCCGGATCTCAAGTTCCTAGCTAAGAATGAGGATCCACAAAATAGATGGTCCCCTTGGAAGGTTATCCCCCTTCCACAGGATCTGTCTTTGTGCCCAGTTAACACTTTAAAAGCTTACTTAAATAGAACTTCTAATATAATGTCTGGCTCTCTTTTTGTTAGGGAAAATGGAGGAACCATTTCTTTAAAGGCCATCAGGCAACAAATACTGTATTTCATAAAGCAAGCAAACCCGGATTCAGTACCTAGGGTACATGATATTTGAGCAGTGGCCACCTCCACTAATTATTTCCATAATATGAAATTTGATGACCTTAAAAAGTATACGGGCTGGAAATCACCAACAGTGTTCAGACGCCACTATCTTAAATCTCTAGAGGCTCTTAAATACTCCACAGTGGCTGCAGGAAGTGTTGTTCCTCCTGCCCTAGACTAGCTTATGTAACCTTACCTTATCCTGTCCTTTATTCCTCTCTTGCCTGCCTGCCTCGTTTATTCGCCATGCCTTCTTCCTTTAAGTCAGGCCTGCTTCACAGCCTGACTCCTGACAGTTTTGCATATTTTGTTGTACCCCCCTTTTTGTTAGCCTTAAGTGTCTTGGTGTAATTATTTTGTCTGTGTGCCCTATATTGTTAATCATGCTTTATTATTATTAATGCTTTGGGTTATTAAAACACAGTAATTTTCTTATAGTTTTATTTAGCTCCATTAAGATAATTCTTACAGGACTCCACCAAGCTTTTGTATGGCTGATTCTCTGTTATAATTTCACCGGGTGACACAGGTCGAAGCCCAGAAAAGGGATTTTGACAAAAAGGAAAAATCTATTTCTGGGGGAAGACCTGTGTCACCCGGTGACCCATCCCTGTATTTCCTTTTCCCCCCTGAGTGGCATACCAAGCTTGGGGGGTGCTAACTTGGGATGTTTACAAGATGGCGGCTGAGGTGGTGGTTGGCTGGGTAAAGAGAGTGAGGTATGTAACGGCTCCTCACTTTTAGGGGTTTTGAGATTGGAGAGCTCTATAGGGCAGAGACCTGTGGCAGTGCACCACTCACCCTTTGTGCATAACGACACCATATAATGGCGTTCGATCTGGGGGTCGTAACCCTGGCATTATGTTCAGCTTTTCTCTGGTATATTTAGCAATTTTTATACCTAAAAATACGTGCTAAAGGATATTTCACCGGGTGACACAGGTCTTCCCCCAGAAATAGATTTTTCCTTTGTCAAAATCCCTTTATTATTATTATTATTATTATTACTACTACTACAGGCAGTCCCCGGTTTACAACGGGTCCGGCTTACGACATTCCGAGGTTACGACGCTTTTCAAATATATTCATCAGAAATTATTTCCCGGTTTACGACGCATGTTCCGGGGTTACAATGCATCGTACGCCGATCCGACGGAAGAAATATGGCTGCAAAATGGCAGAATAATCAAAATTTGGAGTTTTTTTATGAAAAACTCAATAAAAATGCAGTTTACATCATTTTCAATACACCCAAAGCATTAAAAGTAAGGTTTTCTTAGGATTTTTTACGATTTTCGACGCGGCGGAAAAATGGATCCCCGTTGTAAACCAGGGACTGCCTGTATTATTATTGAGAACATGATCCTTATTCATATGGAACAATCCCACAGGAGCCATTGACTTGAAATTCAAGCTTCCAAAGAATGTGGCATTCGTTTGAAAGAAGTAACAGAAGGTAACAGGAAATACAAAAAGAAAGGATCAGTTATTAGAAAAGAAAAAATAAATTAACAAATTAATAAATAAATAAATAGACAGAAATTTAAGTCAATTATTAATATACAAGGCAAATTGTTTTAGGGTAGTAATGCATTGCATTTTTGCTTTGAGCTTTTGAGGTTCTAATCGCACAACATGCTCAGGGAAACTGTTCCACAGTTCAACGGTGGGAGTGATAAAGGACCTCTGGAACTGAGAAGTTCAACAGCGAGGCACATTTACTGCATAATGGTGCTGCTGTTCAGCAAATCTAGCCACTCTTGGAAGGAAAAGAGGATGAGGGATCAGTTGTAAATATGAAAGATCTCTGTTAAAATGCAACTTATAAAAAATTGAGACCATCTGTTGATAGATATAGGTCTGCCTTTCCTAAAGTTTTCAAGCTCTATGGACTAGAGGTGAAGCAATTTGAGAAAAAATGCATTACAATACATCTGAGCCTCCCAACACTAGGATCTCTGAGTGATACTGAAGATTACTAGAAAATCCCTTCATGAGCCTTTGAACAAAGTATCCTTATAGAACCTCACACTGAAGACAATCTTTCTACTGTCTTGCATCTTCATGATAAGTCAGTTATCTAAATGCATTCTTAAAGGCACACCTACTCATTTGAGGAATTGGGGAGGTGTCAGAACCTGTTGGCACCAGAATACTCATCCTTTACTGACTGAGTGAAAATGTTTGGCATGGCAGTAATTTTCTTTGATCACTCTGTAACATTTTACCTCATGCTACTTTAATGAATTTGGTGTCATTTTTAATCCCAGGGTTTGATGGCCCTGACTTTATTTACCATTGTAACAAACCACTTGTAAGGTATGGCTGTATGCACTAAGTCTGGAGGACCTATTTATCATCAGAAAAACTTGTAGTGTAGTTGCCATGAAATTCTTTGTTTTAAGATTTTCAGTAGTTTCTACAGTGTTTACATATTTGCTGTTCACTGCAATCCAAATATCAGGGATTGTATATGACTGTCTTGGAGAGGGAGAGGATTAATATGGCTCAGTCATAGGATTCAGTAGCTTCATACATTATTTGTGGAGGGTCCAATGCAAAGTACAACGAGTGGCTTATTTCAAATTCCACAGATCAAGATGGCCAGTCTGCTCTTGAGTTCTGTGTCTCCTTGGATTTTGTCCAGCTAATTGAGGAACCCATGCATATTTCTGGTAATAGATTAGACCTCATACTCACAGATGTTCCAGCTGTTGTCAAGTCCAAGGTCTGTGAGTATATAAGAACTTCTGACCATTACACCATTGAGATATGACATTGAGATGGACATATCTGTCAGTCAGTATATTCCTAATGTCACCAGTGGAAAAACGGTCTGGTTGAAATCTAGAGCCAATTGGGATTGCATTACTGAAGCTTGTCAGGCAGTTGATAACTCAGATGCTATATCAGATATAGATCTCAAGAAGTTAAATGAAATGCTGATGACTATGTTAGTAAGGTATTTCCCTACAAGGTCATCAAATTCAGGACAAATGACCATTTATGGTTTGATGATACATTTAGACAAGCTTACCTTGCTTCAAAGACCAAATTCAACACATGGAGATGGAACCATTCACATGAAAATTGTACCATTTTTGTTGTCTTGCCGTGCTGTGTATAGAATTTACCGTATAGTTAAGAGAAATTTCAATTATTCCTTAAAGAGAAAACTTTGAAGGAATTACGCAGCCTCATCTGTGGTGGACCAAATTGGCATCTGTCTTTGGGTCAGGCTTTTCTTCCATTCCACCTCTAGTAACAGATGATGGTAGCTTGGTTACCACCTCTAGTAACAGATGATGGTAGCTTGGTTACTGGCCATAAGGAAAAGGTTGAATTGCTTTGTTAAGCTTTTGAGGCCAAGCAATCAGTTGAGGATGTCCCTTTCCCAGTTACTTGTCATTGTGAACCTATTCTTATAAAATTTGCATTTTGCTCTAGGGATGTTGAGAAAATACTTGATGATCTTGATAGCTGGGGTGGAGAAGATCCTGCTGGCTTCATCCCTATGTCTTTAAAAATGTTTCTAGTGTGTTGTCTCCCAAGAGTAGTAGATTCTATAGATTTTTAGGTCAGTGTAGGATATTTGCAGATGAGTGCAAGCATAATAATACAGTGCCTGTTCCAAAGAGTGGCATATCTGCCAGCTGCTGTAACTACAGGCCAATTTCTGTTCTTGTAATCTCCAAAGTTCCAGTTAAAGTAATTTTTAAGCAACTAAATAAGTATGTGGAATCTAAAGGATTGTTAGCTAAGTTAAGTTAAGTATATCTTAGTTTAACCGGACCACTGAGCTGATTAACAGCTCTCCTAGGGCTGGCCCGAAGGATTAGATTTATTTCACGTGGCTAAGAACCAAATTCCTCTAATTCTTCATTGGTCAGTCGGAGAGTCGAACGCTGGGCCAACAGCGTGCTAGCCGAGAGCTCTACCCATCCCGCCAATGAAGAACTAGGATTGTTAGCTGGTAGTCAGTTTGCATTTTAGGAAGCAGTCAGGTACCTGTGATGCTCTTTTAGATTTGACATGCCGTTTATGAGAGAACCTTGGTAAGGGTTTTGAGTGTAGAGTACAATATTTCATATAGATTTTAGAGTTGCTTTCAATTTAGTAAATCACAAAGCATTTATTTATAAACTTCAGAACCTTGGAGTTGGTGGATATGTTTTAGGTTTACTTCAAGATTTCCTTACAGATAGGCAGGAGTGAGCTGTTCTTGGGATCTTGAGCCAACCAAGACTTATTGTGTCTGAAGTTCCACAGGGTAGTGTTCTTAGTCCACTGTTATTTTTAGTGTATACAAGTGATATGGTTGTTGTCCTGGAAAACAAGATTGTTCAGTATGTCGATGATGTCACCTCTGTGGGTGTAGTAAAGTCTCCACGTATGAGAAATGAAACTGCCCTTACGCTCCATCGTGACATGGAGTAGATTGGTGAATGGTGCGGTCAGTGGGGTAACAGGCCTGTACTCCAGCAAAATGAAAACACTATTGATTAGCATATCTCCTACAAATTTTCCATCCCATCCTCCCCTTCAGGTGGAAAGGACTCTGCTGAATGAGTCTGAAGCGTTGACTATACTTGCTGCTTTTGACTCGCATCTTACTTTTGAGAAACACATAATGAAAGTGTTAGCAAATGCTGCATGAAAATTAGGTATTGTACAGGTGCTGGTATGTATTTCGGTACACTTTGCAGTGAGCTAAGGATAAGGAGACAACTGGCAACTCCACAAAGTAGTGGCTAATGTCCAAATGTAGCAAACTTGAAGCTGTTGACAATGCTGCCTGTGAAACAAAAGACACTCATCAATCGAAGCACATTTACATAGTGAGAGTAATGTTGATGTGAGTAAGATTTTCTGTTGATAATGCACACTACATTAAAGTTGGATCTTTCTTAGACAGTGACCCCCAACAAGGCGAGGGGTCGTTATGTAGGATATTTCTTGGGGTCATTATCAAAGATTGGGCTATTTGGGGGTCACTATCCAGGAAACATCTCCACAGATACTTTACTAGATAGTGACCCCCAACAAGGCTCGGGGGTCGTTATCTAGGACTGATATTTCTTGGGGGTCATTATCTAAGATTAGACTGTAGCGAAGGCATGAGTAAGAGGCTGCGTCTACAAGCTTACTCATTTATTCAAACAACAAACAGACAGGTCAATAGCTAGCTCTTGCAAATGGAAATGTAGCACCTAACACAAGGTGAACAAAACAAGAGGTGAAAGTACAACCAACTGTGTTTGTTGGAGGAAGGAAAAACAAACATAATTTGGTATATAAAACATGACTGAAGTTTTGATACATATAGCTGGAAGTTTTGATACACATAGCTGGAATACTGACATTGTAATGCTTATGTTAAGAATGATATGCCTAACAAAACAATAATGCGAATAAAAGTATATGTATTCGTACATAGAATGTGTTACATTTGCTATGTTTCTTGTACACGTGCTTGGTGCCCATAGGTCTCGTCATGAGATGACATGTGTGGGTCTGTGTGGGACCCTACAGGATTCCCCCCCTTGGAGAGGCCTACGGTGTAGGTTGGTGTCTGGTAGGTATGCTGGTTTTAATCGGTCAGTGAAAACCCACAGGGTTCTGCAGTCTGCTATCATTTGGTAGGCTTTGTGTCTTCTCTGGATGATGGGGTATGGTCCTGAGTAGGTTGGGGAGAGGGGGACTGTGTGCGTGTACCTGTATGAGCACATATTTTGCATTCTGCAGTTCGTTGGGGACATACACTTTTCTTGCCATGTGGTATGTTGTTTTGGAGGGTATTATTCGTTATAATGCTTTGCGGGTGTTGGATGGGGATGTTGGGCTCGTTGGATCTTGAAAGATGTCAGCCGGCAATGTTAATGACTGACCGTACATGGCTTCTGCTGGAGATGCATTAAATGCCATATGTGGTGTTGTTCTCAGGCCTAGTAAGACCTAAGGTAACTCCTTTCTCTAACTCCTGCCATGACATCTAGCGGTGAGTGATGCTTTCAATGACCGGCGTAGCCTCTCAATGATGTTAGCCTCTGGGTTGTAGGCTGTCGTGTGCATTATCTTTGTCCCCAAACTGTCTGCAAGGGCGATCCGTAGATGGATGTGAAGTGTGCCCCCCTGTTGCTCATGATGGTATCTCTGGGACTCCGTGTTTGCTGACCCATCCGATGAGAGCTTTTGCACAACTCTCCGATGTCTGTTACCATACTGGTATTGCTTTAGGCCACCTGGTATTTCTGTCAATGATGGTGAATAGGTATCTGTAGCCCTCGGAGTGGGATAGAGGTCCCACTGTGTCAACATGGATGTGGGCGAGGTGGCAGTGTGTTTTATGGAACTCTCCTATTCCTCTCTCCACGTGCCTTGTCGTTTTTGATGTCTGACATGGGAGGCATTCTCTCGTCCAGTTTTTTATGTCCTTCTTCATTTCCCACCAGATGTACCGCTCTGCTAAAGTTTGGGCGGTTTTCTGGCCTGATGGGTGGGACAGGTTGTGGGCGAGGTTGAAAGCCTTCTTTCTGAGGCCTTTTGACAGGTAGGGGCGAGGGCGTCCAGTACTTGTTTTGCATGTGTTGATCGTCTATCCATTGTTGATTGACAGGTCACTCCATGTGAGGGCAGGGTTGTCCTGCTGCAGTCGCTGTAGTTCCATGTTGTCTGTCTGCGCCTCTGCTACTTTGGGACAGGCTATCACGAGCTGGATGGTGTTAACACAGTTTCTTGTAAGTGCGTCTGCCATGGTGTTTGCTGAACACTTCAGGTACTTAATGGTGTAGGAGTATTCAGCTATTGCTGATAGGTGACGCTGTTGTTGTGTTGACCATGCGTCTTCTGTCTTTGTGAAGGCGTGCACCAAGGGTTGATGGTCCATATGTATGACGAACTGCCTTTCTTTGAGCATGTGGTGGAAGTGATGGATGGCATTGTGGACTGCTAGGAGCTCCCTGTCGAATTTGGAGTATTTTTTTCTGCTGACGTTAACTTCTTGCTGAAGAACGCCAGCGGCCAATGACTATCATCTGTGTCCTGCTCTAGTTAAAGTTAAAGTATATCTTAGTTTAACCAGACCACTGAGCTGATTAACAGCTCTCCTAGGGCTGGCCCGAAGGATTAGACTTATTTTACGTGGCTAAGAACCAATTGGTTACCTAGCAACGGGACCTACAGCTTATTGTGGAATCCGAACCACATTATAGCGAGAAATGAATTTCTATCACCAGAAACAAATTTCTCTTGTTCTTCACTGGCCGCTCGGAGATTCGAACTCGCGACCATCAGAGTGGTAGCTGAAAACGGAACCCGCTCACCCAGCGAAGAACTTAGTACCCGCCCATTGCCGTGCTACTTGCATCAGACGTCAAAGTGGGGGACCTATGGGTTAGAGGAAAGATTAATGTGGCTGCAGAGGTTATTGCTTGTTTTGCTGACAGAAATGCATTATCTTGAACTTTTGACCAATTTAGTTTTTTTTATTTTCCTTGTAAGCATTTGTATAAAGGGCTCATGATTTGAGCAATATTTGGGATAAATCTATGATAATAGTTGATTACAATAAACCCCTGTATTCACGGACTCACCAATTCGTGGGATTTTTTGTGGAACATATCTATACAGTAAATTATTCGCGAAAAATTCGGCAATTCTCAGACTTTTTCGTCGAGAAATATTCACTAAATAGCGTATTTAGATGTTATTTTCATGACTAAATAAATTTTTTATGATAAAAAAATTATTTACCAATTTTCAAGTAATAATAATAATAATAATAATAATAATAATAATAATAATAATAATAATTATATGCCAGCAATGAAACATGACAATGGCTACAGAGGGGAGAACGCAAGAAGGAAACAGATATGTCCAAAGAACAGTAGATGGAAATAACATCTCACCCATATGCAGGAAGTGCAATATGAAAGATGAGACCATAAACCACGTAGCAAGTGAATGTCCAGCGCTTGCACAGAACCAGTACAAAAAAGAGGCATAATTCAGTAGCAAAAGCCCTCCACTGGAGCCTGTGCAAGAAACACCAGCTAGCTTGCAGTAATAAGTGGTACAAACACCAACCTGAGGGAGTAATAGAAAATGATCAGGCAAAGATCCTCTGGGACTATGGTATCAGAAAAGATAGGGTGATACGTGCCAATAGACCAGACGTGACGTTGATTGACAAAATCAAGAAGAAAGTATCATTCATTGATGTGGCAATACCGTGGGACACCAGAGTAGATGAGAAAGAAAGAGAAAAAATTGGTAAGTATCAAGACCTGAAAATCTAAATAAGGATATGGAATATGCCAGTGGAAATTGTAACTATAATGATAGGAACACCAGGCACGATCCCAAGATCCCTGAAAAGGAATCTGGAAAAACTAGAGGCTGAAGTAGCTCCAGGACTCGTAGAAAATTGTACTACTAGAAACAGCACACATAGTGAGAAAAGTGATGGGCTCCTAAGGAGGCAGGATGCAACCCGGAACCCCACAAAATAAAAACCACCCAGTCGAATAGGATGACTGTGATAGATATAATAATAATAATAATAATAATAATAATAATAATACTGTAGGATTTAATAATACGTAACTCAAAGAGAGGGAGAAACTGGTTTTCTCCCCCTCCCCAATCAGGGCGGACCTGGACCTCATTAAAGCGAAGATAGATGCTCAGAATTGACACTACTGAAATACTGATATTATATTAAAGTACTATTGAAATTACAGTATATTTAAATGATATATGTGTTTCAGGACGGTAGTATAAGCATTTTTAGAGGGTACATTTTATGATAAAATAATGATTTACAGTACTAATTTTCAAATATTAATTTTAATAAGATTAAATAACATTAAATAATGAAAATATAATTCTCTTTCTCTCTCTCTCTCCCTTATTTAGGTGAGAGAATTTTTCCGACATATGTGCATATGTTTCTTTTGTATGATAAATAAGTGATTTACCTAATAAGTACTGATTTTCAATTAATAATAATAATAATAATAATAATAATAATAATAATAATAATAATGATAATGCAAAGTAACAAGGACTGAAGGGATAAAGCTACCAAATGGGAATAGCGTCAAACACATAAATGAGACAGGATACAAATACTTGGGAATAATAGAAGGAAAGGATATAAAACACCAAGAGATGAAGGACACGATCAGGAAAGAATATTTGCAGAGACTTAAGGCGATACTCAAGTCAAAACTCAATCATAAACACAGGGGCAGTACCAGTACTGTAATCAGATACAGCACAGGAGTAGTGGAGTGGATGAAGGCTGAACTGCGCAGTATAAATCAGAAAACTAGAAAACACATGACAATACGCAAAGTGCTACACCCAAGAGCAAATACAGACAGACTATACATAACCTGAAAGGAAGGGGGGAGAGGGCTACTAAACATAGAGGACTGCGTCATCAACATTGAGAGCAGAGCACTGGGGCAATATCTGACAACCAATGAAGACGAGTGGCTAAGGAGTGCATGGGAAGAAGGACTGATAAAAGTAGACGAAGACTCAGAAATACACAGAGACAGGAGAATGAAAAACAGAACAGAGGAATGGCACAACAAACCAATGCATGGACAGTACATGAGACAGACCAAAGAACTGGCCAGCGATGAAACATGGCAGTGGCTACAAAGGGGAGAACTCAAGAAGGAAACAGAAGGAATGCTAACAGCGGCACGAGATCAGGCCCTAAGAACCAGATATATCCAAAGATTAGTAGGTGGAAATAACATCTCACCAATATTTAGGAAGTGCAGTATGAAAGACGAGACCATAAACCACATAGCAAGCGAATGTCTAGCGCTTGCACAGAACCAGTACAAGAAGAGGCATGATTTAGTAGCAAAAGCCCTCTACTGGAGCCTGTGCAGGAAACACCAGCTAGCTCCCATGAGGATTACTGTGATGGACCAGAAAAAAAAAAAAATAATAATAGTAATAATATATAATAATTTCCATGCATTTGTGGAGTAAATTATTTAACATTTTAAACAAACAAATAGCTATTCCCAATCTTTTTATCCTCGACTTGAGAAAGGAGGGGGAGGGTAAATGTCAATTTATTTGACAGTTTAACATATTGGCCAAAGGGGAAGAAGTGTTGTCCTCAGAAGCTCATGGATTTCAATGTTTTGATATTATAAGGAGTTATTCTCCTCTCTCTCTCTCCCCCTCTCTCCTGCTCGCTCGAACGCCAAAGGTTAGAATGTGAGAAATGGATAGATAGATAGATAAATAGGTACTCGTTCAGCCTCTCTCTCTCTCTCTCTCTCTCTCTCTCTCTCTCTCTCTCTCTCTCTCTCTCTCTCTCTCTCTCTCTCTCTCAGGAAAAGATAATGTTTGTGTGTGTGTGTGTTCATAGTGTTTTAAAAATGTGTAGTAAAGGAAATACATCTTTGGAAGACAAAAAACAAAAATATAAATTTTGTTGTTGTCAGAGAGATTAAAGAGATAAACTCTCTCTTTCTTTCTTTTGCCCCAGCCAGCCTTGTTGAATATGAGTCTTAGTGGTAACTCTCTTTTTCTCTGCTTTGGCTAGAAGGGTTAGAAGTACGTATGTATATATTTTTAAGGGTGCTAATACTTAAGATGACTTTGGAATAATTTTAATAATGTAATTTCAAAGATTAATACAGTAATAGGATAATAATTTAAGGTATATTTGATATAGGATGATACTTTAAATATACATTTGGTATTTGAACTTTCAAGATAGGAAGTTACAGTAAACCCCCCTGTATTCGCAAGGTGTGCGTACCAGACCCCCACGAATAGCTAAAATCTGCGAATACTTAAAACCCTTCTAAAAACACTTGGGACTGCCTATTTTGATAGTTCAAACACAAAAGAAAAACTTTAAAAGTGCTTATACAGTTATTATCCTACTTACGATGGGTTAGGTTCCAAAAAACCCATCGTTTGTTGGAAAAAATGTATCTCGAATATAGCCTAGCCTACACTAGGGTATTCAGTACCTTGTATACATATATGGCAGCCTAGCCTACATTATAAAGTTATACTCTATACATATACGGTATAGTATATCTATACATATATGGTATAGTGATTATTAATATCAGCTAATTCTGGAGGTTAATGTAGATTGACTTATGATAACTCAATACAAAGAAATTGAATAACAAACAAGAATAAGCATAGCCTGCACTATGGTGTATCGCATACATACACAGTAAACTTGCCTACATTATACTGTACTCTATATGCACATATTAATATCATATTATACAAACATCAACATAACGAATATGCATCTTTTCCATAGATCTTTTAAAATGTTATGCTTTACTTCATTGTATCCAATAATATTGTATATATTCTTATATTGCTTTTGTATTATAAATTGCCATCATAGCGGTCAATGTTTTGGTTTGGAAATCGATTATGCAGTAAGTTTATTTCACCGTATTTAACTCAGTTCAGAGCGCTTTTCTTGCTTCTGGTTAGCATAAATGAACCTCTAGATACTTTATTTATATGGAGTAAGGTTATTTTTTATTATACAAAGTGGTTTTAAATTGAAATAACTGAAATGCGTCCCTTTGTGAATTAATTTAGCTATTTTTTTCGTTAATGATGTTGGCCATTTGGGGCCATGTGTTTTGTGTAAAAAAAATCAAGATGCCATTCGCTATTTTCACTTGATTTCATCGTAATACGAGCTTTATGTATTTATCTTTCATCGGCGTGAAAGCAGCAGTAATATGTGTTCTTTCATGCCCAGTAGTTTTGATTAAAATATTTTTTCTCCAATTTTATTTCTGTTGAGTTTCATCCATGTTGCTGATGTACGGTAAATTTATAGTCATTAGCATCATGAACATTGTTTTCTCAGCTTTACCTACAACTTGCAGCTTAAATTTAGCAGTATATTTCCTTGCCTGTCTTTTATTCATAGTGAATAAGGGTATAATGTAAAAATATATCAATTCTATTCTGCTTAACTTCATTTGTAACGCAACTACGGTAATTGTTTACTATTGTGCGACGGTTGAAATACTGTAAAGTCATCTGTAAAGTCATTCGTGAAATCTCTGTTAAAAGTGTTAATTATAAAGTCTCTGCTGGGCAAGTTTTCTGTGGTGACGTCCCATTTTCTTTGCCTACAATTAGTCACGCCTAACGCAACAGGTCACGCGAAGTTCAACCATTTAAACTATGTATATGTTTTGTTTACCTGCTGTCAAAATGTATCACGTTTCTTCTTTCACAGGCATCAAGATTGTATCCAATTCCATTTCTGTCTGTTCTTACAGTGTAAAGTGTTCTGGTTCGCTGTATTTATTGTTATTTATTATTGACCTCAGGTCACTGAGGTTTCCATTGTACTCCACGGCGCGACGCCAGTCTGCCGCTATATAAACTGCCTGGATCATGAATAAAGTAGCAGTAACCTTATCCTGCTTGTTTCTTTCGCACCTCTTAAATTGGTGACCCCGGAGTGGTTTCCGAAGCCATTAGCAGACCCATAAGGTGACTCAGTCTTGGCTTCAGGAACTTACTCACGCCCTTAGCGGACTAATCATGGCGTTGAACCAGCATTTGGGTGTGCTGACTCTCGTTGGCAAAATCACCAGTGTCATTAATGGACTCACACAGCGCGCTTCCAAGT
Source organism: Macrobrachium rosenbergii (assembly GCF_040412425.1). NCBI lineage: Eukaryota > Metazoa > Arthropoda > Malacostraca > Decapoda > Palaemonidae > Macrobrachium > Macrobrachium rosenbergii. The sequence continues at coordinate 73,040,496 of NC_089745.1, forward strand.
GCGTTTTGACGCGAGTACCCCACTCCAGTTAAGAGGGCAAAGAGCGATTATGGAAGCGGACATCCTTTCCCTCGTTCAGTTAACCACAAACCTCGCTGATTCGGATGTCTGCCTCCCCCCCATATCACCTGCGCCTGCCCCCATGCCGAGGCTCTCACGCTCCCCCACACCCCTGCCTGCGCCCCGCACTCTCCCCTGCCCGGGGCCCTGCTCAGCATGACAATCACGGGTCACCCCGACCTTAAAACTGCCGCCGTTCACGCAGGGGAACCCATCGTCATGGCTGTACAGGGTCGAGAGCCAGTTCCGTGGGGTGCTGCAGGCGGATACCGTACTTAACGCCCTGCCGGAGGAAGTCTACAAGAAGCTCGTCCCGTGAGTGTCCAACGCACGCCCCCTCACCTACCACCTCCTGGAGAAGTCCCTCCTCGAGGCATGCTCCCTGCCGGTCGCCGAGCGGGCTGCCTGCGCCCTCGACCTCACCGTCAGCCCGCGGCAGGAGCAGAGCGTCAGGGAATCATGGGACATGATAAAGGACCTCCTCACCCTCCCAGACACCGATGGCACTGGAAAACAAAACGAAATAAGCCTGTCGCGGGAGCTTCTCCTTTGTCAGCTCCTCCCGGAGGTCCGGACACAAATCCCTGAGGCCTACGCCATCCCCCTCGACGACCTGATCTGCACGGCGCAGAACCTGACGGACTCCGTGAGGGCAACGAAGCGGGTACCAGCACCCACACTACCAGTCAGCACCATCCAGCAGGAGGAGGGCGCAGAGCAGGAAGTCAACGCCGTCGCCAGGAGGCGCCCAGCGCCTCACAACAGGTGGAATTTCCTGGGGCTGTGCCACTACCACAGGCGGTTCGGCAGGGATGCCCGGAACTACCTGCCGCCCTGTTCATTCACCTGTTCAAAAAACGGGGGTGGCGGCGGCCAGCAGGATAGGCCGCCATGGCAGCAGAAGAACCCAGGGGCCCAGAATCAGTAGGCTTCTACGTCCGTGACACCATCTCCGGCAGGATGATGCTGGTTGACACGGGGGCTGTTAGATCAATCTTCCTGGCATCCAGAGAGGACCTCAAGCGAGAATCGGACCTGGCTGCCTTCCTGACGGCCGCCAACGGGTCCCCCATCCTCTCCTACGGCACCAGGTCCCTGTCGATCTCCATCCTTGGCCGGAGATATTCCTGGGACTTCGTCATTGCGGGCGTAAGGACCCCGCTCCTGGGTGCGGATTTCCTTGCCCACTTCGGGCTGGCAGTCGACATCGGTAGGAAGCGCCTCCTCGACACCGACTCCTGCCAGTCCCTCCCGTTGGCAACGGGACCCAAGGCGCCCACCATCTGTTCCGCCGCCCCCCACCAGTACGCACAGCTGCTGACGGAGTTCCCGGAAGTTTTCAGGCCCGAGCTCCGCCAAGTCCCTGGGCCCCAGCCAAACATGGTATCTACTATCACATAAAAACAAAGGGCCCCCCTGCACACGCGAGATTCCGGAGGCTTCCCACGCGGCGCCTACAGGAGGCCAAGAACGCATTCGCCGAAATGGAGCGAATGGGAATCTGCAAGAAGGCCTCCAGTCTGTTGGCATCCCCCCTCCTCATGGTGCAGAAACCAGACGGCTCCTGGAGACCCTGCGGCGACTACAGGCGGCTTAACCTCGCAATGGAACCTGACCATTACCCCCTGCCGAACATGCAGGACCTAACGGCTTCCTTCCACGGGGCCAAAATTTTTACCAAGTTGGATCTCTTGAAATCCTATTTTCAGGTACCAGTCGAGCCAGAGGACATACCAAAGACCGCCATCATCACGCCTTTTGGGTCCTACGTGTTCGCCTTCTCCACCTTCGGCCTGAGGAACGCCGGGGCGACTTTCCAGCGGCTCATGGACAGCATCTTAGGGGACCTGAAGTTTTGCGTTTGCTACGTAGATGATATCCTTATATTTTCCAGGTCCCACAGGGAGCACCAGAAACACATCCGGGCAGTCCTGCAGCGCCTGCAGGAGAACGGCCTCGTCGTACGTTTCGACAAGTGCACCTTCGGCGTCCAGAAAGCCGATTTCCTGGGCCACGAGATATCCCCGAATGGTGTCCGCCCGCTCACATCCAAAGTCGCAGCTGTCTGTCACCTGGTTCCCCATCCCCACCTCTGTCAAGGCCGTCCAGGAGTTCCTCGGGATGGTAAACTACTACAGGAGGTTCATCCCCGGGATCGCGCACACCATGGCCCCCCTGACGGAAATACTCAAAGGCCATCCAAAGTCCTTGTTGTGGGGACCCAGCCAGCAGCAGGCTTTCTCCCTGACGAAGGCCGCCCTCGCTGAGGCAACCGCCTTGGCCCACCAGGATCCCAACGCCCCCCTCCAGCTGACGACGGATGCCAGCAATGTTGCCTGTGGTACTGTCTTGGAGCAGGTCATCGACGGCGGCCCCCAACCCATCGCCTTCTTCAGCAAGAAATTCAACCCCGCAGAGGCCCGTTACAGCACCTTCAACCAGGAACTCTGCGCAGTGTACCGTGCAGTCCGGCATTTCAAGTTCCTCCTGGAGGGCACGCCCTTCACAATCTACACGGACCACCAGCCGCTGGTACATGCCTTCACAAAGCAAGGGGATGCATGGTCTTCCAGGCAGCAGCGGCATCTCTCGGCCATCGCCGAGTTCTCCTGCTCCATCAAGTACCTCCCCAGCAGGAAGAACCCTGTGGCGGACACCCTCTCCAGGGTCGAGTTGAACGCGGTGCAGCTCGGGATCAACTATGAAGACCTCGCCAGGGAACAGGCCGCTGACCCAGAGACCCCAGCCTGCCGCACCACCATCACGTCCCTGAAGTGGCGGGACGTGCCCCTCGCCCCCGGGGGCCCAAGTCTCCTTTGCGACGTCAGTACCGGCCAGCCCCGCCCCCTGGTGCCAGCCTCCCGCCGCCGCCAGGTATTCAATGTCATCCACAGCCTCTCACACCCCTCCGGCAGGACGACGGCCAAGCTACTGTCAGGAAAGTTTGTCTGGCACGGAATGCAGAAGGACGTGAGGTCCTGGGCAAGGCAGTGCCTGCAATGCCAAACCAGCAAGGTGGGGCGTCACACCGAGTCCGGGGTAGGCGAGTTCCCGCAACCAGTGCGTCGCTTCGGCCATATCCACATCCACATCGTCGGGCCCCTTCCCCCATCAGGCGGGTCCAGATACCTCCTGACGGCGGTAGACCGCTCAACGTGGTGGCCCGAAGCCACACCAATGCAAGAAGCCACCGCCAGCACATGTGCCGAGGCCCTGCTCTCCATCAGCTGCTTCGGCGTCCCAGATCACATCACAACTGACAGGGGTCCTGCTTTCCTGTCCGAATTGTGGTCCACTCTGGCTCGGCTGCTGGGAACAACGCATCACACCACCATGGCCTACAACCCAGCGGCCAACGGCTTGGTTGAGAGGTTTCATAGGTCCCTGAAGGCGTCCCTTATGGCCCACTGCACTGCCGAGGACTGGAAGTACCAGCTGCCGTGGGTCCTCCTCGGTTTGAGAACCGCCCCCAGGGCTGACGGTGCCCCGTCCGCGGCTGAAAAAACCTACGGCGAGTCCCTCGTGGTCCCGGGTGAGCTCGTGACAGAGGATCGCCACAACCCATCGGTCCAGAGGCCTCGCGACATAGTCGGCAAGTTCGCCCCCTGCAAACGGACATATACCGACAGATCGGCCACCTTCATGCCACCCAGGCTGGCCTCCACCACCCACGTCTTCGTTAGGGATGACGCTGTCCGCCTGCCACTTACCAGGCCCTACAGGGGACCCTTCCGCGTGCTGGAGTGGAACACCAAGGCGTTCCTGCTCGCACTTCACGGGAGGAACGACTGGGTGTCAATTGACCGGGTCAAGCCCGCCCTCCTGGAGGAGGACACAGATGTCACCGCACTGCACCCTCCACCTGCTCAGCCTTCGCCACAGCCAGGCCCTCGTAAGGGGCGGAGACGCGGCCGCCCCCGAAAAAGCCAGCCCACACCCGCAGTCAGGCAAACCCACACAGAGGGCATTCCCCCGATGTCCTCATGCAGCTGAGGCCCCCTGCAGTGCCCCAGCAGATACGCCGACTGATCAGATGTTACCCATGTCTTGGGGGGGGGAGTATTTGTAAAGTCATTCGTGAAGTCTCTGCTAAAAGTGTTAATTGTAAAGTCTCTGCTGGGCAAGTTTTCTGTGGTGATGTCCCATTTTCTTTGCCTACAGTTAGTCACGCCTAACACATCAGGTCACGCAAAGTTCAATCATTTAAACTATGTATATGTTTTGTTTACCTTCTGTCAAAATGTATCACATGTTTCTTCTTTCACAGGCATCAAGATTGTATCCAATTCCATTTCTGTCTGTTCTTACATTGTAAAGTGTATTGGTTCGCTGTATTTATTGTTATTTATTATCGACCTCAGGCCACTGAGGTTTCCATTGCATTCCACGGCGCGACGCCAGTCTGCCGCTATATAAACTGCCTGGATCATGAATAAAGTAGCAGTAACCTTATCCTGCTCGTTTCTTTCGCACCTCTTAAAATACAAGCAAAGCAGCTGTTATCAGATTCGGTCATAAGCAAAACAACAGTTTTTCGTTCGGTTGTTTATGGCTATACGCATTTACGCAAGAGTACAGTCATACCTCGAAATTACGCGAGGTTAGGTTCCAGAGCCCCTCGTGCAAGGTGACTTTTCGCGTGAGTTTGGCATGGTCTTTAAAGATGCTAATAAATGTTTATTTCCAGAGTTAAGTACTAAATATGACCCTAATCATGCTCCCAAAGTATTAAGCTAACTTTTAAATGAACTAAAGTTAGTGTAATTTTATTTAAAATTTAGCTTATTACCCTTAAAAAAGGAATACAGTAAATGGTTGACATAAAAATTGAGTACTGCACAATTTCATAATAGCGCATTTACAGTAGGTGTGTATGTATACTAATGTTACCCCTAATTCATGGGATGCCGTTTTCTTTGCATCACTAGGCAAAACGTCGTGTCAGTCAACAAAAGTACAATTCCATAAAATATCGAAAACATGTACATAATGTTCGTAGAAGGTAGTACAGTACAGGTAAAATTCAATCAATTTAAAATTTATACTGTACAGGTAATGACGTACAGAGAAATAATAAGTTGTAAAAGTATGTTTGAGCGCTGACTACGAGAGAGAGAGAGAGAGAGAGAGAGAGAGAGAGAGAGAGAGAGAGAGAGAGAGAGAGAGAGAGATACTGTACTGTAATAAAGTAACTGTACTGCTTTTGTATCGTATTTATGCGCAAATATATAAATACAAATTTTCCATTCTGATTTTACACCTAAAAACACGAAAACTTAAAAATTAAACACACTTTCTACAGGGGTATCATCTTTGAAAAATGCAGTAACTAAGGGTATCACATCTTGTAAAAGTACACCAACTGAACGTGCTGTAATTACATGCACATACAGATTGCACCAGCACTTTTCTCCGAGGTGAACAGAGTAATTTTCAAAGAATGACACTTATACAACTCTTAGTTACATCTCTGATATTACATTAACAAATTCATTTTATCAAATGAGCGCGACTGAACAACCTCATCTCAAGGTCATGTAAAGTCCTTGTGACAAAGACTTTGCAAATGGACATAATACTTGTATGATATTTATGTACGGAAATATAAATATAAATTTTCCATATCGATTTTACAGTTAAAAGCATGAAAACTTATAAATGTACTTCAAACATTAAACAAGCTTTTTCTGCAGGGGTATCATCTTTGAAAAGTGCAGTAACTTTGCAAATGGGTATCACATCTTGTAAAAGTACGCTAACTGAATGTGCTGAAATTACCTTTGCATCATATTTATGCATGTACAAAAATAAAATTAATAGATTTTCGATACGGATTTTACACATGAAAGCATGAAATGCATTTTTCATAGAGATTTTACACATGAAAGCATGAAATGCATTTTTCATAGAGATTTTGTACATTAAAACATGAAATGCATTTTTCATACAGATTTTACACATAGAAGCTTGAAATGCATTTTTCATACACATTTTACATATAAAAGAATGAAATGCATTTTTCATACAGATTTTACACATGAAAACATGTAAATTACTTCAAAAATTAAACATCCACTTCTGCAGGGTTTCTCGAGAATTTCGTGTGTCTGTGAAAAAATCGTGTATGCCCATTAGTTAGGTTCCAGTGAAAAAGTTCGTGTGTGTGTGAATTCGCGCAACTTGAATCGTGTAAGATTGAAGTATTACTGTATAACGTTACTAACAATACTTTTACCTTTTAATTTTTAAATTAGAAAATGGGATAAAGAGATGGAGAAGAAGTTGGTCTATTGTAATTTGGCGTCTCGTTGCCTGATTGCACACTGCGGCTTACGACCGCACAAAATATAGAAATATTTAATAAATACTGTTGTATTGGTATCAAATTACTCTAACGAGCACTACCTGAGTATTTTAATAGTTTTGTCACAAAAAGTGCATTTAGTCTTGAAAATTATATGAAAATACAGTAATTAGTGAATATTTCTCAGTGAAAAATACTGCAAATGGGCAAATTTTCCACAAATAATATGTATATATGTTCCAAAGAGAAATCCGCAAATCGTGAGAACACGAATATGGGGGGGTTTTATGTGTAAGCATTTTTAGAGAGGGGGAAAGTGAGCATTCGCTGACTTTAACTATTTGCAGAGGGGGTCTGGAATGCATCCCCCGCAAATACGGGGGTTTACTGTAGTCCTGAAAATTCTTGTACTCATTTTATTGTTGTTGGTGTTGGGAAGTCAGTGATTGCTTCTACTTTCTCTGGGAGGGGTTTAATACCATCTGGGCTTATTTGATATCCCAGGAATTCCACCATTTTCTGTGCCCATTCGCACTTGTCTTCCCTTACTACGAGTCAGTTTTCTTTAAGTACCTGCAGCACTTTCCTGACGTTTTTAAGATGTTTGAGGTTGGGGCTAAATATGAGGATGTCGTTGATTTAGACTGCACAGAAGGGAAGGTCGCCCAGCAGTTCGTCCATAAGTCTTTAGAAGGTTATCCCTGAGTTCCAAAGGCCGAAACAGCTGTAACTGAACATGTAGGTGCCAAAGGGAGTGATGATCGCTGTCCTTTCTATATCTTCCTTTGCTATTGGAACTTGGAAGTGTCCCTTCAGCAGATCTATTTGGTGAAGATCTTTGCTCCGTTCATTTGGTTGGTTATATCTGCTATGTTCAGCAACGGGCATCTGTCTGGCTTCATTTTGACGATTAGCTGCTGGTAGTCTCCACATGGATGCCATGTTCCATCTGGTTTTGGTACCATTTGGAGGGGGAATGCCCATGGGCTGGAGACTTTTTGGCATATTCCTGCATTCTCCATTTCTTTGAACACTTGCTTGGCGTAAGTGAGTTTCTCTGGGGCTAACCATTTGAAGCATGCATGGAATGGGGGGGGGCCTTCCGTCTGTATGTGGTGCTGGATGTTGTGTTTTGCTGGTTTGGTTAAGTCATGCTGCAAGTCATCTTTGAAGACCTCTTGGTTGTCTTGTAGAAGTCGGCGTATCTCTGGCGGTGGGGTGGCTGCTGCAATTAGGCTTGTTTGTTGTCTCTGCTGTTGTGGTGATGATGTGGTGGTGGGTTATTTGCGTAGCTGCTGAGGAAATGATACTGGAGCTGTTTTCGGGATCAGTTGTTTTGATGCTATGTCTACTAGTAGGTCATGTGCTTTTAGAAAATCTACTCCTAAAAGAGCTATCGTAACATCTGCCATGATGAAGGTCCAACTGTATGTTTTACCATTGAATGATAGATTCGTGTTTTTGCTTCCCGTACATCTTGGAGGTTGGTGGGTGGGGTGTGGTTGAGTCATTTGTGTGGGTTGGTTGGCACGAATGATTTGCATGACCTGGTGTCCACGATGAATTCTGTGTTCGATCTCTCATCCCAGACTTAGAAACACGTGGAGCCCTTATGGTCACATTTGGAAAAAAGACAGTGGTAAGCATGCTCAGCTTCTCTCTCAAGGCAACCGGTCCGCTCACCACTGACGTTAAGTTGGTTGGGTCGCGGGTGCACCCTCTTCCATTTTTTTAAAACAGGCAACCTTTGTTACATTTGCGTGCTTTCTTTCCAAACTTCCAGTGGAAAAAGTACATTCCCTCTGGTGGTTCATCTTTCTTCTGTCTGATCTTTCCTTTGTTGAATTGTTTGGGGAAGCTCTGCTTGTGGATGGGGGAGGCCAGTTCCTCTGGGTCGCTGTCAGATTCCGTGTCAGTTGCCTGCCAGGACTGTCATGCTGCTACTGCTATGGGTGGTTGGGTGGGCTCTGCTGCCTTGTGGTTCATGTGTACTGCATCGACTGATTTTAGGAATTCTTTGATGGGCCTGGTGGGGGCATTGGGCTTGGTTGCTACTGTTTGGTGTGGCAGTTTTGTGAGGAGGACTTCTCTCACCAGGTCCAGGGTTGTCTTAGGTTGGCTGTCTGCGGTGGGTAGTGTTACGAGCTGCCGCAACTGTTTGTAGACGTGATAGCCTTTCGTCTCCTATGGCTGCCCCCACGTTGTTCAGGAATTTCTTGGCTCTTAGGGTTGGTGGCATGCTGAAGGATGACTTCAGCTGATCCTTCAGTAATTGGTAGCTGATGGCGATTTGCAGATCTGCAAGCCATTTTGTGACTTGTTTGAAAAAGTCGTCTGGCAGGAACTCGAGGACGGCGTCTGCTTTGCATGCAGAGGAGGTGATTTTCTTTGATTGGAAGATTGTCTCTACCCTGAAGAACCAAGCTTCAGGGTTGTGGGATATGAAATGGGGGCCAGGCTTATGGAGGCGGCGACGACAGTGTCATCGGAGAGACTGTCATTGTTGGGGCTGGATGGGTTGGACATCTCTGTTGTCACCAATGTAGTGAAGGTGTGAGTATAAGAGGCTGCATCTACAAGCTTACTAATTTATTCAAACAACAAACAGACAGGTCAGTAGCTCTTACGAGCGGAAACATAGCACCTGACATGAGGTGACAAAACAGAGGTCAAAGTATCAAAGTACAACCAACTGTGTATGTTGGTTTGGAGGATGAAAAAACATAAATCAGTATATGGTACACATAGCTGGAATGCTGACATTATAATGCTTATGTTAAGAATGACATGCCTAACAAAACAATAATATGAATACAAATATATGTACATAGAATGTGTGACATCTACTGTGTTTCTTGTACATATGTGCTTGGCGCACGTAGGTCATGAGGAGATTAGTGGGCCAGGTGAGATGATGGTATGTTTGTAGGTCTGTGTGGGACCCTACGAACCACTTGAGGTCACTATCTAGGAAAGCTCCAAGGTTGAAACACTATATTCTTATAGTTAAAGTAATAAAAAGCTTTCTATCATGATGTGGCTATATTCTCTCTCTCTCTCTCTCTCTCTCTCTCTCTCTCTCTCTCTCTCTCTCTCTGCAAAGTCCCTTTCTCCCTTTGCTTGGAGTAATCTCACTTCGGCAACAATCACTTAATCATACTGTTTCCACATCAGATACAATGAGCAGAATATCTACACAGAGTTGAGGAGTGGTCATGTTATGTGTACCTCTTGGGGATGGAATAACCTCTACAGCAGGTTCACCAGCGAGAAATATTTAGAAATACTGTACTGAAGAAGGTGATGTTTACATTCATATACCCTTATGTACACAGAGCACATTGTATATGTGCATAACAACTGTACTGTTCACCAAACCACTGCTGTAAAACAGTGGTTTGAAGAACAGAGAGATATCGACGTTCTGCCACGGCCTGGTAAAGCTTGTGACCATGACCAAATGGGAAACGTGGACATGCTTTGTGAATGCCTGGGATTCACAAGACAAGCAGACATCATTGCAGCTTATGCAACATGCCGAAACAGAGTGGGAAGTTCTGACAACTATGTTGAGTCTGTTCCCTGAAGGCTTCAGGATGTAACTGATATCCATGGGGACTGGACAAGAACTAATTTGTATAGTAATATCCATATGGTTTACGATAATTCGCTTTTGTTTTCTGCCATATTAATGGCAGTTTCATATTTTTTTTTTTCATTGCATATATATATATATATATATATATATATATATATATATATATATATATATATATATATATATATATATATATATATATATATATATATATATATATATATATATATATATATATATATATATATATATATATATATATATGATTATTATCACTTTTATACGTGATTCATTTATCACACATTACCACAGTTGAAAAATAAGAAACGGGGTATAGGTCCTGACCGGTTTCGACTTTATTTCAAGCCATTGACGAAGGACTGATACAGAGTGTGTAGAAGTCACAAATATATATACTACAAGAACAGTACTGACGAACATACACAACCGTTAGAGGCTCCATATCCCCACTCAGGCTGGTGTCGAGGTAGGAGTGGCCTTTAAAACTCATTTGGCTAAAAATCACAATAGACTCTCAGGGGACATTGCTCATAAACAGACCATACCCCACCTCAGATCCACACCTGACAGGTGTCATGGAGGCGGAGTTTGGAAACTCATTAACCTTACTACCCTCGTACTGTGTTTACAAATATGATAATCCTATTTTCATATATCTCTACTGCCTACCTTAAAGTTTAAACAATTTACAAATTTCTTTTGATATTAAAGGATCAAGTTTATACATCCCTTGACTGATATTCATATTATGGTTGTAACTTTCTTTTATGAAGCTAGATTCAATGATGTTCCTTTCCAGTGCATTATTAGAATATACAATCCTTTTGCCCCTTCCCAGTTGATAGCATGATTGTTCTCACTAACATGTACAAATATACCACTGTTCCCTTGTGCATATCTCACACATTTCTTATGTTGTTCAATTCTTTTTTCCAGTGCTTTCCCGGTTTGGCCAATATAAAAGTTGTCACAAGACTTACACAGAATTTTATATACACACCCTTTAATATTGTCTGGGGAGTTCTTGATAAGTACATTTTTCATTGTTGTATTGTTCTTAAATGCGACATTAACACCAAAATTCTTAAGAAGATGAGGGATATCTTTCATACTATTATTATAAGGCAGAACAAGCAAATTTTTTTGTGTTGTAAGGTTCTTTCTGGTTTTGATACATAGTCTTTTTGCCGCTTCATATGCACTGTTTAATACACTATCAGGATATTTCAATTTTTTGCCTGCATTCCTAATCTTATCTATTTCATCATCAATATATTCAGGGCTACATACCCGTAATGCTCTTAAAAACATAGATGAAAACACTGACTTTTTAACCTTATTGCTTTGTCCAGAATAGAAATGCACATAGGAAGAAATGTTAGTGGGTTTTCTATACACACTATATTTAAACCCACTACTATTTCTTCGTATGAGGACATCCAGAAACGGTAAGCACCCATCATTTTCCATTTCCATCGTGAATTTAATTGATAGTACTAATTGATTTAACATAGCAAAAAGTTTTTACATCTTGGTTCCCTGGCCATACACAAATTATGTCGTCAACATACCTAAACCATGTTACATTACGTGGGATTATGTTGTTTAATATCTTCTTTTCAAAAAATTCCATATATAAGTTACTTAACACTGGGGATAGAGGGTTTCCCATTGCCATACCAAAATTTTGTGAGTAAAATTTACCATTAAATTCAAATTTACAATCTTTTACACATAATTTAATCAGTTCAATTAAAGTACTTTTAGAAAATGGGATATCCAGCTGTGTGTTCTCTAACAATTCAGATAAAAACGCCATCAGATCATCTATTGGCACCTTTGTGAATAGTGATACAACATCAAAACTTACAAGCCTGGATTCACTATTAATCTCTACACTATTTAGTTTATTTATCAGGTCCACATTATTCTTGATATTTGCATTTGAGATGGTACCTACTAATGGGTTGAGAATATCTACTAAGTACTTCTAGCTTGTATGATGCGGAACCAACTGAACTGATAATTGGCCTGGCAGGAAAGTTTGCTTTGTGAGTTTTTATTGTCCCATACATGTATGGTAGCGATGGAGAGGTCACACACAACTTCTTTATAAGGCTTTCGTTACCTTTTAACAGGTTTTTCACTTTCTTATTGAAACCACTATTCACATTGTCTATCGGGTTCTTATTTAATTCTTTATATGTGTTATCATCACCTAAAAGATTTTGCATTTTTCTATATATTCACTTTTATTTAAAATTACAAGGGCGCCTGATTTATCTGCTTTTGTCATGTGTATATTTTTATCTTTTTTCAGTTCATTAATAGCAACCATAAATCTTTTGGGGACGTTTGTGGTGTCTGATTTTTTCATACTTCCATAAATCACTCCCTTAACCATGTTCACTTCTTCATTCGTTAAATCACTATATTTTTCCAAATTACACAGTCCTTTAGTTATTTCCACACTGTTCCTTCCGCCAGGAGATAAAGCAAAGTTTAAACCGTAGCCTAAGGCACTAGTTACATTTCTATCCAGCTGTTTGTTTGATAAGTTGACGACACATTCATGATTGGCGTTGTTGGTCCAAGGGCTTCTTTCAATCAACAGTTTCATTTTATTATCGTGTTTCCGTTTCAGTTTCCGATACACTTGATTCCTCATCTTCACATGACAATATTCACGGAGGGAATCTCTCCAATCTGGTTGTTCTGCCTTATAATAATAGTATGAAAGATATCCCTCATCGTCTTAAGAATTTTGGTGTTAATGTCGCATTTAAGAACAATACAACAATGAAAAATGTACTTATCAAGAACTCCCCAGACAATATTAAAGGGTGTGTATATAAAATTCCGTGTAAGTCTTGTGACAACTTTTATATTGGCCAAACCGGGAAAGCACTGGAAAAAAGAATTGAACAACATAAGAAATGTATGAGATATGCACAAGGGAACAGTGGTATATTTGTACATGTTAGTGAGAACAATCATGCTATCAACTGGGAAGGGGCAAAAGGATTGTATATTCTAATAATGCCCTGGAAAGGAACATCATTGAATCTAGCTTCATAAAAGAAAGTTACAACCATAATATGAATATCAGTCAAGGGATGTATAAACTTGATCCTTTAATATCAAAAGAAATTTGTAAATTGTTTAAACTTTAAGGTAGGCAGTAGAGATATATGAAAATAGGATTATCATATTTGTAAACACAGTACGAGGGTAGTAAGGTTAATGAGTTTCCAAACTCCGCCTCCATGACACCTGTCAGGTGTGGATCTGAGGTGGGGTATGGTCTGTTTATGAGCAATGTCCCCTGAGAGTCTATTGTGATTTTTAGCCAAATGAGTTTTAAAGGCCACTCCTACCTCGACACCGGCCTGAGTGGGGATATGGAGCCTCTAACGGTTGTGTATGTTCGTCAGTACTGTTCTTGTAGTATATATATTTGTGACTTCTCACACTCTGTATCAGTCCTTCACAATGGCTTGAAATAAAGTCGAAACCGGTCAGGACCTATACCCCTTTCTTATTTTTCACCTGTGGTAATGTGTGATATATATATATATATATATATATATATATATATATATATATATATATATATATATATATATATATATATATATATATATATATATATATATATATATATATATATATATATATATATAATATAATATATATATATATATATATATATATATACGAGGGTAAGTCAAAAAGTTCCAGGAAAAATTGTTGAATGATGTATTTACACAGGAATGAAACAACCAAATACTTGGTAAACAATTATCTGTGATGTAGTGATCCATATAGACTTGTTACCTCAGTCATCCTCTTGCTACCGTGGTGTTAACATCTGCTTCAGAAAAGTAACTTCTTGAACCCATGGAAAATAAGAATTTTGAGATGAGAGCTAACATCAAGTTCCTGACCAAGCTTGATTGGAAACCAGGAAAAATTATTGAAGCTTTGCAACAAGTTTATGGAGATTCTTCTCCATCTAAATCAGTTGTTTATGATTGGATAAAGCGATTTAAGGATGGTCGGGAGGACCTCAAAGACAACCCAAGAGAGGAAGACCATCGACTGCAAAAATGAAAGAATTGTGGCTTTGGTGCAGAATCTAGTGGATGAAGATCGTCGGATTACTATCGATATGATAGCTAATGAAACTGGGATCTCCCATGGTTCCGCATTTTCAATTTTAAATGAAAATCTTTGTTTGAGTAAACTTTCAGCACGTTGGGTCCCAAAGCGTTGCTTGCAAGACCAACTGCATCAAAGAGCTGAACTTTCTCTTGCAGTTTTAACGAAGATTGAATCAAATGAATCAGAGTTTTTGACCGGATTGTTACTGGAGATGAAACTTGGATCCATCAATATGACCCAGAAAGTAAAATTCAATCAAAGCAATGGTTACCAAGAGGTTCAGCTGCACCAGTGAAGTTCAAAGTGGCGAGATCTGCCCAGAAGGTTATGGCAACAGTGTTTTGGGACTCCAAAGGAGTGATTTTGATTGATTTCCTTGAAGGACAAAAAAAAATCACCGGGAACTACTACAAAGGTGTTTTGCAAAAACTGAAGACTGCATTGGCTAAAAACGTCGAGGAAAGTTGCACCGCAGAATTTTGTTCCATCATGATAACGCTCCAGCACATTCATCAAGGGTTGCAATAGAAGTCCTACGGAAATTTAGGTGGGAAACTCTTCCACATCCTCCTTATAGTCCTGATCTTGCTCCTTCAGATTTTTTTCCTGTTCCCAAAACTCAAGGAACACTTAAGAGGAGTCCGGTTTGAATCTTTGGATGCTGCTAAACATGCAGTTTCAACATGGTTTAATAGAAAGGCCCCAAATTTCTACAAAGAAGGGTTGCAGATGTGGAAACAGCGCCTTGAAAAGTGTATAGAGTTAGATGGTAGATATGTAGAAAAATGACGTTTGAATTTCCTTAAATAAAGAGTATATTGAATTTTTCCTGGAACTTTTTGACTTACCCTCGTATATATATATATATATATATATATATATATATATATATATATATATATATATATATATATATAATATATATATATATATATATATATATATATATATATATATATATATGTATATATATATATATATATGTATATATATATATACAGGCAGTCCCCGTTTACGACGGTTCCGGCTTACGACGTTCGAGGATTACGACGCTTTTCAAATATATTCATCAGAAATTATTTCTGGCTTACGACGCATGTTCGGGGTTACGACGCGTCACGCCGATCCGACGGAAGAAATTTGGCCCCAAAACGGCAGAATAATCATAATTTGAAGGTTTTTGATGTAAAACTCAATAATAATGCAGTTTACGTTGTTTTCAATGCACCCAGAGCATTAAAAGTAAGGTTTTCTAATGATTTTTGACGATTTTCGACGATTTTCCGGTTTACGACGATTTTCGGGTTACGACGCATGCGCAAGAACGGAACCCCGTCAAAACTGGGACCGAATATATATATATATATATATATATATATATATATATATATATATATATATATATATATATATATATATATATATATATATATATATATATATATATATATATATATATATATATATATATATATATATATATATATATATATATATATATATGTGTGTGTGTGTGTGTGTGTGTGTGTGTGTGTGTGTGTGTACACCTACCCTGTGAGCCTATGGAGGCCCAGGAGAACTTTAACTTTATCAGTATACACAATAAACTCCCGATATTCGTGTTCTCACAATTTGCGGACTCAGCGATTCGCAGAATTTTCTTTGGAACCCGTTTGCAGATTTTTTTGTAGAGTAATATTCTGTATTTTCATATTTTGGTGACTAAATACTGTACTGTATCTACATATACATTTTATGATAAAATAATGATTTACAATACTAATTTTCAAATATTAAGTTTAATAAGATTAAATAATAACAAATAATAAATATAATAATTCTCTCTCTCGTATTGAGATGTATGTTTATTTGTTTTGCATGATAAGTAAATGATTAACTAATTTTCAAATAGTAATATTAATGTAAACAGCAATAATATCAATTTATTAAAGAAAATACCATCGTGAATTAGTAAGATTATAGCTTATAAATTAGTAAATTATGTAAAATTTTAAAGGAGTACATGTCGACCCCTAATCTTTTGCTGTAAGACTTGGAAAGAGGGGGGAGGGTGAACCTGTCACATATGTCAAGTAATGTGACAGCAAGGGTTGGGTGGTCAGTGTTGCCAACTTAGTGGTAAAAAATCTCTCTCTCTCTCTCTCTCTCTCTCTCTCTCTCTCTCTCTCTCTCTCTCTCTTCTCTCTCTCTCTCAGGAAAAGATAGAATTTTTATGGTATGTTTATTTGTTTTGTATTATAAATAAATGATTTACCTAATAATAATAATAATAATACAGGTTGACCATCATTAATCCGGCATCATTGGGACCTGGAGGGTGTCAGATTAGCCATTTTGCTGGATTAGCCATTTATTAGGCTAGAATACACGAAACCTAGTAGCTAAGCACCTCATCTTAGAATTAAAATATCCCATAAATCAGTACAAGTTGGTTAATAAAGAAAAGACAATTATCAAATACAGGTAGTGCTCGAGTTACGATAATTTGACTTATGATATTTCGAGTTTACGATGGGGTTAGCAAGTAATACCGGTACGAAAATATTTAGGAAATATTTTTAGATTTCGCGCAGGCAGCAGGTACAACCAGGCAGCGAGAGAGACCATCTTACAATAGAAAAACTTCTTTTCCTCCATCTATTTATTCCATCTGCTAGTTAAAACAGTAAAAGAGAATGATAAAAATATTGTTAGTAATGTTATACTCTTGCGTAAATGCGTACAGCCATAAACAACTGAATGGGAAACTGTTGTTTTGCTAATAATCGTATCGGATAACAACTGTTTTGCTTGTATTTCAACCATCATAAGGTAATACACAATTACTGTTGTTATGTTGCAAATGACGTCAAGTACTGTACAATAGGACTGATATATTTTTTACACTATACCCTTATTCACTTTGGAGAAAAGATTGGCAGGGAAATATACTGCTACAGTAACTTTAAGCTGTAAGTTGTAGCTGAAGCTGAGAAAACAATGTTCAAGCTGCTAATGACTATAAATTATCGTGCACCGGCAACATGGATGAAACTCGACGTAAATAAAACTGGAGAGAATGTATTTTAATAAAAAATACGGGGCATGAAAGAATACAAATTACTACTGTTTTCATGCCGATAAAAGATAAATACGTAAAGCTCATATTATGATGAAATCAAGAGAAAATAGCAAACGGAATCTTGATTTTTTTTTTAACACAAAACAAACATGCCCCCAAAATGGCCAGCCACGATTCCCGCGAACGTCATATATTAACGAAAAAAATAGCTAAATTAATTTCACGACGAGACGTATTTAAGTTATATTTCAACTTAAAAACACTTCGTATAATGAAAAATATCCATGTCCCAAATAAATAAAGTATCCATATTCATTTACGCTAACTAAGAAGCAAGAAAAGCGCTTTCAACTTAGTTAAACGCGGCGAAATAAACTCCGCGATATCGATTCCCAAAACAAAACATTGATCGCAATTTATAATACAAAAGCAATTTGAGAATATACGCAATGGGAAACAATGTAGTAAAGCATAACTTTTTAAAAGATCCATGAAAAAGATGCACATTCGTTATGTTGATGTTTATATAATACTGTTAATATGTGAATAGGGTTCAGAGTAATGTAGGCTAGGCTACCAGTTTGTTGATGCAGCACACTGCGCCCCCAAATCGGAGCGGCCGGCGAGCGAGTTAGTGCAGCGACCCGGGAAATTTGAAAATTAGTGCGGAAACATTAGAAATAACTCGAGCCGAAATTTGTGCCGGATTACTGATTGTTCCGGACTACTGATTGCCGGATTAGTGATGGTCAACCTGTAATAATAATAATAATAATAGTAATGATAATAATAATAATAATAATAACATGCAGGTTACAAGGGTATATATAGCAAGCGGGGGTGGGGCAGTGGTTGTACAGTTACCAGGTCGGTTATTCAGCTGCATTTTGGTTTGTCCTGGGTTGTTGATGAAGTCAGGCCCGGGGGCGATGAGACCTTCTGGGCCGAATCGCTATTGGAATTTGGGAGTGGCTGTTATCCGGGATAATAATAATAATAATAATAATAATAATAATAATAATAATAATAATAATAATAATAATAATAATCTTTATTGCAGCTCAGGGCCATATACATGGATTATACAAATACAATACACACAATCTAGATACATGGATAACATGATAAAAATAATAATCGGCAGTTTCCACACAGCTGCTGAAGAAGTAGAAAAAATAAAATTCATAATAATGCTAATGACCGTAATTATATGGAGACAAATAGTAAAAAAAAAAAAAAAATAAAAATTATAAAAAATTAATACAGATTGCAAACGATTAATTTCCAGCTAGGGACCTTAGGTGGTTACATAAGTCAGGTCCAGAAGGCTAAATATGAGAATTGAAAATTGCAAAACTCTACGATATTATTCATAACAGTAGTAAAAAAAGGACGAATATCAATAATAACAAGAAACGTAGAAACAACAACAATAATAATAATAATAATAATAATAATAATTAATAACAGTTTCTGGAGATGACACTTCACAATTGCAAAAATAGAGTATAAGTCATTTAAGGAACAGAAGCCTTATTATCCCACCTTTCCCACAATTTAGACCTTCTTGCCTTATAGTGCAGCAGATTGCTGTAAAAATCGTTCAGATAGTGAAACAAGCATGAAATTTGGCACAAACATTCCTAAGACTACGCTCTCTTAGAAAAGGGCGCTGGCCACCTGAAAATCCAAGATGGCGGCTATTTTCAAAATGGCCGCCATCTATGTTAGATTCACTGGTTTGGGAGCATCTATTGGATGGAATATGCCAGTTTTTTTTTTTTTAAACCTCGACTTTTAGGTTATAAAAATGTTCCATACCACACATTTTATTGAAAACCCTTACTAAATGAATTGTAACCAAGATGGCGTACAAAATGGTTGCCATAAAAGTTTTTTTCTATCCACAGCGCTAGCAGACATAGAGACCAACTGTTTTTATTTAATGGTATATTCATGTGATGAGACAGTTTAACTAATATGCTATTTTCAACTGAAATAGTAATGGTATGGTCACATACAACATTGTGTCTAAGACTGTAACCATAAAAAGAAAAGAAGAGAAATACGGACTAAACGCAAAATCTATGTATAGGTCTCTCAACCTACACCTTTGAAAAATTCGAGGATAAGAAGGTAGGCATAGCATGACACGTTGGATGCTCAAGCTAGATTATCTACTGAAGAGAGGGCAATATTTATCTAGACTTCACATTTGCAAGTGCACAGAGCTGTGCAGGAAGACCCAGCTTGTAGCACTTGCACCTTTCCGACAGCCTGCTTTGCATCCACATTTGGTAAGCTGTTGGCAACTCTTGGCTAAGGGCGAGTTGGTTGTCCAGAGGACTTGCCATGCTTCACCAGACTTTTGCCATCCCCACTCAGCAGGGTTCTCTGGCTGTGGCTGACACTGGGTGGCCTGCCCCCACACACAACCAGCCTGGTACGCAGCACGCTTGGTGTGTTGGAGGAGAGCTCCCCTGGTTGGTGGAATGGCCTCATATGCCCTTTGTTTTCTGGCAAACATATCAAGTCTAGCCTCATCCACAGTGCCAGCAGTGCTGGATCTTTCATACATAAGTATGACAAACCTCTCCAGGACCTTCAGGTCACTCTCTTCCACTCTGAGAGGGTAGTGACTCAGTTTGGAGAACACAGTGGAGGCCTCTGGAAAGATGTTCCATGTCTGCCAGGCGGTCTTCTTGCCCTTGCTCCGGAAGGCTGACACTGTATCACAGCCTGTGAACGCATGGAAGAAGAGCATGCCATTCACCTTCTCCTGGCCCAGAGAGTTGCACAGGTCATGCACAGCAATCCAGCGCAGGCTCTGGCCTTGGCCAAATGCCACCCATAGCTTCTCTAGCCCTAGATTGTGGAGAGTGGAGAAAGCACTGACTGCAACGACAAGAACATCTGTGTCATTTGCTTTAACCGTGATGGTCTTGGCTCCATGTTCTGTGGCATATTTGGCATGGAGAAAGATGCGGTGTCAGCTTCCTCATGAGAGCACTTTTCCAGTCCCTGAAGACTAGCCTCATGAGTGCTGAGGACAGCAGACCCTTTCGTGGCAATGACAACATTTGTGGCAGACATCTGGGCAACTTTGTCTGCCAGGAACTGGAACAACTCTGTCTTGTTGGCATCGTGTCTTAGGAAATTGCGCCAGTTGGATGGAATTGTGTTCTTGTCTGTCACCTTGCGCCTTCCTCCTTGACCACGTTGGAGCCTGGTCTCAGCTTTGAGGCTGGATGTATTATATACATCAAATACAAGATGTGATGATGTGTACTTGCTGCTATAGGATTGTATCACAGGCAAGAAGTCGCAAAGTGCATAGCCCTCAAAGGTCTTTCCTTTCTTTGGTGGCAAGGAATGGACCAAAGCTGATCCATCTACAATGAGGACATCAGTCTTTGGTTCTTTGTCTTCTAGTGTAACATGACTCTCCAGGACCGAGGTCAGCTGAGACTTCTGACATGTGTACAGCCTACCACCCTCACTAAGGGAAGCTGGGAATGTTTGATTCTCGTGCTGGAAGAATTCCTGCAGATCACATTCACGGCTCTGACAGGATATAAATAGCTTTGAGAAAAGCTGGCAATCCTCCTTCAGAAGTTTCTGCTTTGACTGTTCTACAGGAGCAGCTTCTTGCCTGAAGAAGTCAGTTCTGTTCTTCTTTATCGGCTCATAGAAGGAGACTGCAGTGTTTGGTGGCACAGGGTTCTTTGTTTGAAAGGAAGCTGGTGAGATGTTTGTGAATGTGTCCGGCAATTCAGGCACCGACCTCACTTTCTCAGGTGCAAACTTTAGTTGCTGTCTTCCCTGTCCAGTGTTCTCCTTGGTGGGGTGCTGAAATATGGAGATGCTAGTTCCATGGAAGGAGGTAGTGGCAGTAGTTGCAGATGGGTTGTGGTCGATGTTGTCCATCACTGCAGTGGTGAACAACCCTTTTCGCAGTACTGGGGACAGACCACACCCTCCTCCACATATTTGCTAACTGTGGCATCTCCTAACTGTGCAGAGACCTCCAGTACTCTGTCATAAGAGATACTGAGGCCATACTGATGTAGCATTTCAACCAGGTTTCTCTTCCTGGTTTTGGCATAGACTGAGAGTCCCATGTAGACTGGGAATGGTGTTTCTCTGTCTTTGGAGTGTCTATGAGTTGTTGCTCCCTCTTTGTATCGGGAGTAGCAGTTGAACTGCATGAGCTGTGCAATGGCCTGGTCTGACTTTGATGCTCCAAATCGTAACTGTGACTTGATGTCAGCCCCATGCTCAACCATCCCTACAAACTGGAGCAGGAGAGGAGGCACAGAATTTCGTACACAAGCCTCAGAAAATGTGCCATCAAACCGTGACTGATGATCAAGTATAGACTTTCTGAGAATATTTGCTGCTTTAGCAATGATAACTGCCTCTGAAAGATCAGATGATTGAGCAAGTGCTTTTCCCACATCCTTTTGAAATGCAAGTAATACATCTCTGCCAGATTTATGAGCCTCAAGTTCTGGAATTTCTGCCAGAAGTTTGTCTTTGAGTCTCGTGGAATTTACACTTGGTGACTCTACACCTAATTGTTCCAGACGTTGTTGGTAGAGGTGGCAAATATCTGCCAGCCGAAATGTGACTGGATCATCTGAACAAAGGTTGTTTTCAACAATGTATGTCATCAGTTCTGACAGAACTAGTGGATACACATCTGATTCTGACTCAGTGCTACCTTGGTCTTTCTCAAGGCTCCTCCAGGTAGGACCTTTTTCTGTTGTAGAGGGCACAAAGACAGGCATGGTGATACTTAAACTCCTGTGCAATGACATCCCCACCAGTCAACTTAGCAAGGAGCTTGCCATCACTAAGTATCTCTGCACATTCACGCAATTTCAAGTCAAGGCCCTTAGTACTAGCCTGTCTGAGATCAGATGCAGGTGCCACTTTCTCAGAAAATGCAAACTTCATTGTCATGACTGGTTCGGCGCAGTTTTGCACGACTAGTCTCAGTGTTGCTGGTCTGGTCATTGGATTGTCGCTTTCTTGCACGGTCCAGTTTAGTGTTGTTAAACAACAAGCGACAGTTCACATGGTATTTTGCTGCATTTTTTCCTGAGAGTGGCCTCTATGCCATCACCTTCATCCAGCCTTGCTGGATCCATTATCAGTGGCATTTCATTAATTTCACTGAACATGGGAATGTTCCTTGCCAGCATTGTGTACCCATCATGGTCTAGGACATGATGACTTGGAGGTGATGTCAAGTGCTCACCTCTTTTGTCCTTCTGACAAAGACAACACAAACTCCAGTTTGTTTTTCTACTGCTCAATATTGGATTGGCATCACATTCTGCCATGATTTCACTTTTGATTAAGGCCGAGGGTTATCCTTTACCACCTTAAACAAAGCACACATTCCTGTATGGGGATTCAACTAGGTTCGGTCTCCTACACCTAGCCCGATCATTCATCCAGTGCCATTTAAGTCCCGTGTGATCTGTACACCATCCGGGTAAGTACATGAACCATCATGTACAGCCCCCATACCCTTGGCTCGGCTCTCCGGCGCTGGCACATCCTGTCTATTCAGGTGCGGCTATCTAACTATAGCTGGTCTGGGGCTGTTAGAAAGCATTTGGGACACTAAACTAAACTATACTACAACTACCAGTCTAAGACTACAGGATTAGTAAAGCTGGATTAGCTGGCACTGAACCCCATGCTGAGTTACACAGCAGTGATGTCACCAGTGTGCCCTGGTTGTGTGCAGACATACACTCTTTTACATTTATTAATTTTCCTTCAAAATTGATGAGTTATTCGAAAGAGATGGCCTCATTAGGATCTAAAATCACAGAAACCAAGATCCATGCTTAAAACGATAATTGTTGAACGGGCATTATTTCTCATTATAATTATTGTTTCTACCTTTTCTTGGCAGCCATATAGCCCCCATATTTAAAGGTAAACTGTACTGGGAAGCTACAGAAACATAATATTCACAAGAAATAGTATGGAAGAGCTTTACCATATTGCTAGAAGCAAATACATGCCATTCTAGTGAAAAATTAGCCAAAATCTGTCGATACTGGCATGCCATCTTGGAATTTGGCCGCCATATTAAATTTTTGCGTGGCCAGCGCCCTTTTCTGATAGAGGAACTTTAAAGAGCACTTGTGCAAAATTTCATGCTTGTTTCACTATCTGAACGATTCTTATGAAATATGCAATTATCTGCTGCACTATTACTACTCAGGATGCTTTGTATGAGCGAATTGCTGCTGTTTCTCAGTCGGGTGATCAGACTGGACATTGTTTGCCTCACAATGATTTTCAAATTATCCAGGCAGTTTTCTGTGAACATCTGTGTGGCTGAGTGATAGCGAGGAGTGTTTGTGAGTCGTCTCAGAATGTCATTGTGAACAACAGTGATACGTCTCATGGTCTCTCGGGTATAGTTTGCCCAAAGTGAACACCCATATATACTGTAGCAGTATGAGTGGAAGAGCAGCAGTTTCGTGTCTCGGTGACAGGAGGCAAACCTCCTTGCAATCATGTTGCCGGTTGCACATAGTTTATTACGATGCCTCTGTTCTATGTCTGCCATATCTTTTAGGTCGTCTGTGATAGTGTGGCCCGGATACGGAGATTCATGCATGAATTCCAGATGATTTCTGAGAAAAATTTGCAGTTCTGCAATATGCTTAAGCAATCTCAGGAGCAGCGACATACGCTGGGTCTTGGTTTTGTTGTATAGGATATCAAATTCCTCTGCATAATGGCGGCAGGTGTCGATGAGTCGCTGGAGACCTTGCACTGATGGGGAAATCGGAACCATATTGTCGGCGTAACAGAGGTTGTTTATTGTTGTTTCATTGATAGTGCATCCGATTGGGAGTGAGTTCAGTTTGACATTCAGGGCATCTGTGTATGTATATGGGATAATACGCTTGATTTTAGAATTACTATGTATATTCAGTCATAAGTGTGATGAAGGAAAGAGATGCTTCAAGGTGTAACTAGGGCGATCGCACAGTCGCAAAATCATTGCAGCCAGCAAATAGTTCGATTACTTCAGCTGTTTTGGCTTGATGAACACACAATATTGGCTCTGATTTGTGAGGCAGCCGACCGAGCTGGTATGCGAGTACGTAAGTTCGTGCGTTAGAAAATATAGATTGTTTGTCTAATTGTGCCCAAAAGTTAGGTCTGATTGCTTATTAACTGAGCGAGAGCGATATCGTCCAGACGTGGCTTTGTGCGTTTCCAATCTCTTAGAAACCGGCAGTTAAGGTAAATTCAGACTTCTCTTTTTTTTTCTGCGTGGACTGTGAACTTGTGAATTTACCATATCCAAGACACTTATGAATTTGTGGGGAGAATTGGACATAGCCATTTATGTCATTTTAATATTCTATTTTATTGTGTTTTAGTTTCACATTTATTAACCATGCATTTTAGACTTTCATTATTATGTCTTACACTTGTGTATTTGTGGGAGATTACGGTTTGTTTAATTTTCCAACAGATGTCTGTGGAATTGCTGTGGTTATAGAGAAAGGACACTGCAATCTTTGCAATGTAGTGGTTAATTCACTGTGGTTGACTTTAAGACTAGACGTATAATGTCTAAGATGGAGTGTGTGGGAGTTTTGAGTGTAAAGGCTTTTAGCCAGAGTAAGGCTGTTTAGCCAGAGTAAGATTAAATCTTGAATTAGACTATTTTTTACTTGATAATTCATTTATTATGCATTTTAATCTTTTCTTTGTTAATTCATTACTTGTTGGGTTTGTTTGATAATAAATCTATTTATATAGGAAAGATTGTGTTTCCTTAGAGTATCCATTTTGAAGATGGTGTTGGGGAGAGAGAGAGAATCTGTGGGTTGAGTGAGAGAGAGAGAGATGCGCGAATTGAGGGCTGAATACCAGAGAGAGTTGCCCCGTCTTCTGAAGTTAGGCTGCAAAACACGTTACGTAGCATTTCGAAAGGAATGTTGAATCTGTAGGTGTAACAGATTTTATTGGTGGCAGCGGCGGTCGTTAGAATTTATTGGTGGCAGCGGTTAAAAATTTATTGACGGCAGCGGTGTGCGAAAGTTTAATTGGTGTTGGCTTTAATTGGTAACAGCGATGGTTGGGGTTAAGATAGCGAAAGAGGGATAGGAGAAATAGGCTAATTGATAACACTGCGCCTCGGGCACTCGCTGATAACTGCAAAACCAAGATCAGTGTTGAGATCTCGAGCGATGGGAGAACTACATGCCAAGAATTACGCATCGATACGGTGAATTTTTTTTTCTCTATTCAAGTATTCGGGAGTGGTGAATTGTGAAAATAGGTCTGGGTGATATGTAGAGTAGTTTGGGGTTAAGAAAACACCCAGATAAGTGTGAATAGTGGCGCTTGTGAGTTAATTAAGTGTAATGGTGAGCTTGCAATTTCTATGCGAAGATATCACCTTCCATCGGCTTTCGAGTTGGTGACTTCCCATTCTCGCAAGGCTCCGTTTTCTGTTAGCAGTCACGAGGCTTAAGGCAAGTTCTTCCGTTTTCTTTTTGGGATTGTTCTCTTTCGCCTCTCTTTTTCTTTCATGTTATTACGCGTGGGGCGTGTGATCACTTACAAAATGCCGGACTCAGATGCAGGTACGTCACAATCAATTGTATGTCATAGGTTGACGAACTTCAATGCAGGCATTACAAATTTTAAAGGGTTAGTTGACGGAAAGTTGACTCAAAATGTTGAGACATTCATTGAATCAGTAAATAATTATCTGAATTCTAAGAAAATTACAGATGACGCCGAAGCTTTAACAGAAGCAAAAGCTTTCTTAGACTTAGACAAAGGGGATATTGGAGAACGAGCACGCAGTTTCGGGTTCAGAAAGTGTAAATCTTGGAAAGAACTTCGGGAATTTTTACGTGCATTGTATGGCGGTATTGACCGAGAATGCGTTGTTCGGAATTTACGAGCGCTTATCAGAACTAGGAAAGGTAATGATTCATTAATCACGTACAGTGCTCGCTTATTTGATGCAGTAGGTGAGATAAAGAAATCTATGGAAAACTCTCCATGGGTAAATGGAAATAATATCTCCTTAGATAATTTTGAAAAATTGCTACACTTTGCCTGCCTTTTGACGACAGTTCCGGATGTGATTGTAGATGGTTTTGATAAAAGAATTGATCAGAATACAGATGAATCCTTTTTGTTTGCTCAGATTAACAAAAATTTATCAAAATGTCCGACGCTGGACAGTAGTTTTGTGAAGGGAGGTGCTAAAATTTCAGCAGCGGTTTCGAAACCACAGAATACTAGTACTTCACATCTAGGAAATGATGCAGGAGTGAAAGCATGTGCACGAGTGGAGTCAACCTCAGAGAGATCAGTCACAACGATTCGTTGTTTTAACTGTGATAAGGTGGGACATAGTAAGTCAAATTGTAGAGTGAGATATTGTTCAGCTTGCAAATCTTCAGACCATGGGTGGAAATTTTGCCCAGCCACAAAGAATAGAGATTATTCAGGGAAAACACGGGGTGGTTTTACTAGATATGACAGAAGAATTCCTCATGATGCAAGTTCTAGGTACACAAATGAACATCAAAATTTTCACAAGATAAGTTCAAGACGGACACAGGATAATGAGCAATCAGGTCTTAGACTCACCAGAACCTAGGCCGATTGTACGTGGTTTTTCTAATGGCATTGAAATTTCTATCTTCATTGATTCTGGCAGCTCAGTTAACCTGATAGATGCTGATTTTTTTCACTCAAAGTTTCCAGAGTGTAAATTAGTCCCTACTAATGAGACAGTGTGTGATGTACAGGTGAGAAGATTGAATATCTTAGGTTCGTCATCTCTTACGCTTTGTATCGGTGAAAAGACAATAGTAGAACCATTTTTGGTCATAGAAGGATTAGCCTTAGGTGAAATGGTTTTGCTAGGACACCCTTCTTGTATACGACATAACATCAACATTCTTACGGGGAATTAAGGGGATTACAATAGGTGAGCCAGGTTGTTTCGTTCCATATAGGCACATGGAAAAAAGTTGTGAGAAACCCAAGACG
The DNA here is from genome assembly GCF_040412425.1 of Macrobrachium rosenbergii. Taxonomy (NCBI): domain Eukaryota; kingdom Metazoa; phylum Arthropoda; class Malacostraca; order Decapoda; family Palaemonidae; genus Macrobrachium; species Macrobrachium rosenbergii. The sequence continues at coordinate 73,067,793 of NC_089745.1, forward strand.
CAGACTGCGACATGTGTACCACATTCATTAGAGAATGAAGACATTCCGCAGAAGTCTTTCAAAGGATTTTTGTTAGAAGATATTGAATTGCACCCGCGAGTTCCTACATTAATTAAAGTGTCGATGAAAGAGAAGAATTTGCCTTCTCAAGTGTGCGTTGTTGAGGGAACCGAGAAATTCAAAGACGTTGTAAGTACGGTATCAGTAAATGAAGTTTCAGTCGCAGGCGTAACTGCAGTAGAATTGGTAAGCTATCAAGATTCTGTAATAAAATATCACAAGGGTACTTATGTAATTGATTTTGAAGAGTTTAAGATAGTGAGTTTTTGTGGAGACGGTAATATGTTTCCCAACGAGGAGCTACAATTCAGAAGTCAAGTCCTTCATGAACATTTGGCTAAAGCTGATTATTCCGAGTATACAGATAAAGTAGAGAAAGTGTTGAAAGAATATTTAGATGTTATTGCTTTGAAGGGAGATAAGCTAGGAGTTACAGATGTTTTAGAACATTCAATCCGCCTAGAGAAAGGTACGAAACCCATATATATTCCAGCTCATCGAATTCCTTGTAAGATCAGAGAAGAAGTAGAAAAAGAAGTTCAGAAGTGGGAGTCGGAAGGTATTATTAGGCCCAGTTCCTCGCCTTTTAATTTTCCTTTACTAGCGTTCCCAAAGAAAGACGGTAGCATCAGAGTATGCGTAGACTTTCGTAAATTGAACGAAAAGACATGCTCAGATAGATACCCTGTAGCCTGTTTGCCTGATTTGTTTGTTGAAATCGGTGGCAAGAATATATATTCGTCTATAGATCTCATGCAGGGATTTTTGCAAGTTCCACTTAGCGAGAATAGTCGTAAATTTACAGCATTTTCTATACCAAAGGGACATTACGAGTTTAATAGGATGCCTTTCGGATTACAAGGGTCCCCAATAACATTTACTAGACTGGTTAACACAGTACTTCACGGTTTATTGGGAAAGTCGGTATTTGTGTACATGGATGACATTCTCATATGCACAGATACAATCGAAGAACATCTAAAGGTGTTAAAGGAAGTCCTCAAGCGATTACGGTTCGCTGGGTTAAAGGTCAAATTGGCTAAATGTGAGTTTCTGAAGAAAGAAATTGTTTATCTAGGTCATGTTATCTCTAAAGAAGGAGTCAGAGTGAATGACGACAAAGTCAAGGCTATCGTGAGTTTTCCAGTTCCTAAAACCAGGAAGCAGATTCATTCATTCCTAGGTATGTCGGGTTTCTTTCGCCGTTTTATGCGGAATTTTTCTACAATAGCGTCTCCATTGACAGATCTATTAGCAGAAGACGTTAAATTTGTTTGGGGTGACAGTCAGCAATTAGCTTTTGAGAAGCTTAAGAATGCTTTAGTGAACCCACCTGTTTTGAAGTTTCCAGATTTTAGTCAACCGTTCACCTTGGTGACTGACGCGAGTCAGGAAGGTATAGGTGCGTGTTTGATGCAGAAATTTGAGGGAAAATTACATCCAATTGCTTTCTATAGCAGAAAGTTCAAAACGCGTGGTAGTAACGAAAGGCTGATGTCAGTTGTGGACAAGGAGGCTTTCGCAGTCGTCTCTAGCCTTGTTCATTTCAAGATGTTGTTGTTGGGAAATAAAGTTGAGATTTTTACAGATCATCAACCGTTGCTAGAGCTTTTCAATAAGCCAAATTTATCGCCCAAGAGAGCACGTTGGTTTTTGACATTGAGAGATTTTGATGCAAGCCTCAAATACATTGAAGGTAAGCATAATGTGGTTACAGATGCATTGAGCAGATATTTTCCGGTTGAGGATGAGGGAGTACATACCGAATCCTGTGCGGAAGACGAGAGTAGACATTTGGTGTCTCATGTCTCGGATACTAGTAGTTCTGAGATATTTCATGTAGGGGACAAACACGTTCCTATAGTGCATACTTCGGAGAGAAATAGTGTGTCGGCAGTCTTGGAAGAGATTGTTATTCGTGATGTTGAGGGAAACGCTGTGTGTTATATTACTGGTGAAAATGTCACTTGGGACATACCCTTGCTTGAAGAGAAGCAAGATGAAGATAAATTATTATCAGATGCTAAGGCATTTCTCAGAGGAGTTTTACCGAAGAAAGGTTATAAGTTGCCTTTTTCTGGACTAGAATTGGAGAATAATTTATTAGTTAGGAAAGTTAAGTATAACTTGCGAAGTAGTCTAAGTAAAACTACACAGATCATTGTGCCAGAGAGTCTAGTACCACAAGTTCTAGATATTGTACTTTGTAAATTTGGTTCTCCTCATTTAGGTGTTGATAAGACGTATGAAAACGTTAGGTCAAAGTTCTTTTGGAAAAATATGTTTTCCGCAGTAGAGGCCTTTCTGAAGAATTGCGCTATTTGCAATGCGAATAAGCCGGCGACGACGGTGTCGTGTCGTTTGGGTTCATATCCCATACCAAATAGGCCGTTTCAGAGAGTGCATATGGATATTCTGGGTAATTTCTCAGAATCTGCTTATGGGTATAGACATTTATTAGTGGTTGTTGATGAGTTGATGAGTTTTGTCGAGATTTTCCCACTGAAATTCAAGTCAGCTGAGGAAGTAGCTATAGCGTTCTTTAAGGGGATAATTTGTAGATATGGTGTCCCTGAATGTCTGCTCACAGACAATGGTAGGGAATTTATTAATAAGACTTTGGAGGGTCTTGCTAACTTACTGGGAATAAGGAAGGTATCTATAATCCCGTATAGGCCAGAAGCGAACGGGTTATGTGAGAGGGCGAATCAGAAAATAATTGAGGCATTGCGCATGACAGTGGGCGGTTCCGATACACATTGGGACAGGTCCTTGGATGAAGTTCGATATAGTATCAACACTATGGCGAATGACACAATTAAGATATCTCCAGCAGAAGCTTTGTATGGGTACAAGTTGAAAGGACCTTTTGATTTGTTACCAGAGCAAGTTAAGGGCGATGTTACGTTACTTCGTTGATAAATACAGCGAGAGAAAGATTTGCGCCGTGATTAGTAAAGAACTTGAACTTAGTTCGCGCAAGCAATGGTAGAGAAGAGTAACGCGAAATTGCGGGGTGTAGCTATTTCCATGGGTGATAGAGTGTTTGTTAAAGTGAATGTTCGAATGATCCGAATTATAAATTAAGTCCAAAGTTCCATGGACCTTTTGAGATTGTAGAGATCAAAAAAGGTAATAGATTTGTAATAAAGGATGTAAATACTGGTGTGACGAAGTTGACCCATATTTCGAAGTTGAAGAAAGTTGGGATGCAATGGAACGTTTGTATATAGTTAGAGGGATAAATGGGTTGATTTTTGTATGCATGTGATATTTATGGTTTTTTTTTTTTGTCTCGTGTTCATTCTAGATGAAGTAGAGAATAAGATGATTTTGCCAGTCTCTTTAACTAGATTAATGAAAGAAGTAAGAATAACGTTAGATAGAGTTGATAAAGGGATAGATAAAACGTTAGAATGGATTCCTGATGTTACTCCAGGAAATTCACCTTCTGTAGAGAAAAGGAGACGTAAAAGAGCAGCACCTTTAGTTCTCCTAGGTGTTGGCGTGATTGCTGCGATTGGAGCTATGTCTATTGGAAGTTTAGTCAAAGTAGCAGAAGTTCAAAGGGACCTAATAGCTCAGGGGAAACAGTTAAATCAGTTGCAAGAAAGTAATGAGAAATTGAGAAGTGGTTTTGAAACAATTAGACATTCTTTGAATGATTTGTCAGTTACAGTAGAAGGTTTGAAAGAAGATCTTGATGTGACAATAGCACTTCTTACGATCCAACATGCTTTTCTTAATATTGAGAAAGAAACTGATTCTCTAAGGATAGAAGTGCAAATGCAAATAAAAGCAATTATTGCTGCAGCAGATGGTTGTGTGTATGGTGATGTATTACCTTTAGGATACCTAGAAAATGTTCTAAGGAATTCCGCTTATCTACATGGGTAAAGTATTATTCACGGGAGGAGATATGTATTTATATTATAATGTTTTGAGGGTGAGATTGTCTGATCGGGGATTAATAGTATATGTTCCTGTCAGTACCATGAAATCTTTTCTTAGTTTTGTTATTAGACCTTTTCCGAGTGCTTTTGGAGACTTAATAGTGACATGGGATGGATTAGAGACCATGTTCATTTTAGGAGATCAGTATCAAGGTTCGGGAGTTGATTATAAGACAGGATGTACCTTAGTTAGGGAGAAGTATGTGTGTGACAGTAATGTTTTCCAGTTGCGAGTTGTATCTGTGGGTGGTTGTGAATTGTTGTTAGTTCATAGACAGACACCGACAGAATGTGACTTTGTACAGTTTCCACTTGAATACCACATAATCTCCACCAGAACTCTTACTGCCGTATACTGCAAAGAATGTCCTGTTACGACGATGTGCCAGGGTAACAAGTCGACGTCGTTTATTCTTCAGGGATCTAAGCTGTTTGATGCTTCATGCCGTGTGGTATCAGCAGACTTCCTTGTAATTAGCCGTGCTGTGTTCAACAGTTCCGAGAAGATATTCATGCATCATATGTGTAACGATCATGATGTAGTTCCAGTGCCTACAACAGTGGTACCAATGACTATTCCACCGTTAGAAGAAGATGACCCAATAATGATCGAGTATCAGAAATACGTCTTGCCGTCTATATTGATAATCTTAGTGGCTATTTTACTGATAATTCTTATTATGGGGGTAGTAAAGCTTATTTGTGCTTGTAAGACTACATGCAAGGGCTCTAAGAAAATGACCCCAGTTACTTTGGCAGTAGTTCATGAGAGCAGTACTTAAAACTGCAGTGCAGTAGACATTGCTAATTGAGCATAGCTCTATTTGTTATGTTTTATACGTATGCTTTTATTTTAGTTCGCCATTAAGAGAGCGAGACGCTCTTATGGGGTGGCCAAGCACTATATGGGATACTACGCTTGATTTTAGAATTACTATGTATATTCAGTCATAAGTGTGATGAAGGAAAGAGACGCTTCAAGGTGTAACTAGGGTGATCGCACGGTCGCAAAATCATTGCAGCCAGCAAATAGTTCGATTACTTCAGCTGTTTTGGCTTGATGAACACAATATTGGCTCTGATTTGTGAGGCAGCCGACCGAGCTGGTATGCGAGTACGTAAGTTCGTGCGTTAGAAAATATAGATTGTTTGTCTAATTGTGCCCAAAAGTTAGGTCTGATTGATTATTAACTGAGCGAGAGCGATATCGTCCAGACGTGGCTTTGTGTGTTTCCAATCTCTTAGAAACCGGCAGTTAAGGTAAATTCAGACTTCTCTTTTTTTTTCTGCGTGGACTGTGAACTTGTGAATTTACCATATCCAAGACACTTATGAATTTGTGGGGAGAATTGGACATAGCCATTTATGTCACTTTAATATTCTATTTTATTGTGTTTTAGTTTCACATTTATTAACCATGCATTTTAGACTTTCATTATTATGTCTTACACTTGTGTATTTGTGGGAGATTACGGTTTGTTTAATTTTCCAACAGATGTCTGTGGAATTGCTGTGGTTATAGAGAAAGGACACTGCAATCTTTGCAATGTAGTGGTTAATTCACTGTGGTTGACTAAGACTAGACGTATAATGTCTAAGATGGAGTGTGTGGGAGTTTTGAGTGTAAAGGCTTTTAGCCAGAGTAAGGCTGTTTAGCCAGAGTAAGATTAAATCTTGAATTAGACTATTTTTGACTTGATAATTCATTTATTATGCATTTTAATCTTTTCTTTGTTAATTCATTACTTGTTGGGTTTGTTTGATAATAAATCTATTTATGTAGGAAAGATTGTGTTTCCTTAGAGTATCCATTTTGAAGACGGTGTTGGAGAGAGAGAGAGAATCTGTGGGTTGAGTGAGAGAGAGAGATGCGCGGATTGAGGGCTGAATACCAGAGAGAGAGAGAGGGAAAGGGTTGCTAGTTGCCCCGTCTTCTGAAGTTAGGCCGCAAAACACGTTACGTAGCATTTCGAAAGGAATGTTGGAATCTGTAGGTGTAACATATGTGTTAAACAGGTATGGAGAGAGAATGCCCCCTTGCCGGAGCCCGTTTAGGGAGCCGAAGGTGTAAGACAATACGTTACCCCATTTGTTCAGGTAATCTGCCTTCTGTGTCCAGTGCTGGCTCTCTTTCTTCTCTTTTTCTTTCTATCACGCCTCCTCTCTCTCTCTACAGTAAACCCCCCCCCGTATTTGTGATCTCACGATTCGTGGACTCGCCTATTCGCGGATTTCTCTATGGAACATATATACACATTATTCGTTGAAAATTCACCCATTCACAGTATTTTACACTGAGAAATATTCATTAATTACTGTATTTTCATCTCATTTTCATGACTAAATGCTTTTTTAGTGATAAAACTATTAAGATACTCAGGTAGTGCTCAAATTATGATAATTCGCCCTACGATAATTTGATTTTGCAATGGGGTAAGCAATTAATACTGATACGACAGTATTTATAAAACATGTTTAAATTTTGCGCGGGCGCAGGCAGCAGCAAGAGAGACCAAATTACAATAGACCAACTCCTTTTTCCTACATCTCTTTATCCCATCTTCTAGTTAAAAAAGTAACAGAGAATGATAAAAGTGTAAGGACGGAATTGAGTGACATACTGGCTGGGTGTTGACTGGTTTATTGGTGGTTCCTTACTGAATGAATGTACAGAATCTTCGAAGTTATTAGCTGGTGCGAGCCGCAGAGTAGCATCTACACACAGACAGGGGAAAACAGAGGTAATGATTTGGACATCTGTGTTTATTGGCAGACAAACAGATGGCGATTGTGAGAGACATAATAAACGTACAGTGATAAAACATATATCAATGGAAAGGCCAGGAAATTCCACACATGGCCAATTGCATGAGATTCGAGACAGATTAATGAATACAGTGCAGTAGCAAAATATATATGAAATGGTGAGACATTTGGTATCTTCACAAACAGAAACATACATACAGTTTGATACAGAAGATTTGGTGGAACATTATGAGTACATGATTAGAATGCTTGCATGGCAATGCAAGTAGTGGTGATTGTATATGAATTTAGACAAAAATGGTTAGGGAGAAACAGACGGAAATATTGTATGGTAGAAGTTGCGTTCTTTGAGAGAAAACGGGATGTTCTTGTTCCCTCTTTGTCTGGGTCCCTCCGAAGATATGACGCACGCACGCACTCACACACACGTGTGCTCAAAAGAGACCGCCATCAGTGCGATGGGTCTCTTACAATACTCCCCAAAGCAAGGCGTCGATATGGAAATCATCTTGCTGACAATTGGAATGGGCTCAAAGGGCTTGGGCTAGGGGCTGAAGGGCGCTGCCGGCCGGCAGGAACTCGAGGAGGATGGTAGTGGGTTGAAGGATGACGTCGGATGATCCTTTGGTAGCCAGCTCGAGGGGGACGGCATTAGGCTGAAGGATGACGGCGGCTGAATCTTCGGTAGCCAGCTCGAGGGCTGAAGGATGATGGCGGCTGATCCTTCGGTAGCCAGCTCGAGGGGGGTGGCAGCGGGCTGAAAGATGACGTCGGCTGGTCCTTAGTTGGTCAGCTTGTCCTGTACAAGGTCGGGGGCGGCTTCAGGCTTCCTGGGCTCCGGTGGTGGGGTGGGTCGTCTCGGAGGGTCAGACATCTATTGAAGACTCAGGAACAGCGGGAAGCGGGGAGGCGGCGAAGGGTTTGTTGGCGCATGGGTCGTCATCTTGGGTCAGATGACGTCTGTCATCAGCTCCTTCGTGTCACTCCAGGGTCACCAGTGTAAAGATGGAATTGAGTGACATACTGGCTGGTTGTTGACTGGTTTATTGGTGGTTCCTTACTGAATGAATGTACAGAATCTTTGAAGTTGTTATTGGCTGGTGCGAGCCGTAAAGTAGCATCTACACACAGACAGGGGAAAACAGAGGTAATGATTCGGACATCTGTGTTTGTCTGCAGACAAACAGATGGCGATTGTGAGAGACAATAAACGTACAGTGATAAAACATATATCAATGGAAAGGCCAGGATATTCCACATATGGCCAGTTGCATGAGATTCGAGACAGATTAATGAATACAGTGCAGTAGCATAATATATGTGAAATGGCGAGACATTTGGCCTCTTCACAAACAGAAACATACATACAGTTTGATACAGAAGATTTGGTGGAACATTATGAGTACAAGATTAGAATGCTTTCATGGCAATGCAAGTAGTGGTGATTGTACATAAATTGAGACAACAATGGTTAGGGAGAAACAGACGGAAATATTGTATGGTGGAAGTTGCGTTCCATGAGAGAAAACGGGATGTTCTTGTTCCCTCTTTGTCTGGGTCCCCCCGAAGATATGACGCATGCACGCACACACACATGTGCTTGAAAGAGACCACCATCGGTGCAATGGGTCTCTTACAAAAATATTGTTAGTAACGTTATACTCTTGTGTACAGTCATAAACAACTGAATGAGAAACTGTTGTTTTGTTTATCACCGAATCAGATAACAACAGCCATTTTGCTTGTGTTTCAACCATTGTACGGTAATAAACAATTACCGTAGTTGTAGTACAAATGACGTTAAGTAGAATAGGACTGATATTTTTACATTATACCCATATTAAGTATGGATATAAGATCGGCAAGGAAATATACTGCTAAATTTAAACTGCAAGTTGTAGCTGAAGCTGAGAAAACGACGTTCAAGCTGCTAATGACTATAAATTATCGTGCATCGGCAACATGGATGAAACTCGACCATAATTAAAATTGGAGAGAAAGTATTTTAATCAAAATTACTGGGCATGAAAGAACACATTACTGCTATTTTTACGCTGATAAATGATAAATACGTAAAGCTTGTATAATGATGAAATCAAGTGAAAATAGCAAACGGAATCTTGATTTTTTGTTTACACAAAACAAACGCCCCCAAACAGCCAATGTCATCTATTAACGAAAAAAATAGCAAAAGTAATTTTACAAAGAGATGTATTTAAGTTATATTTTGACTTAAAAACACTTCGTATAATGAAAAATAACCTTGCCTCACATAAATAAAGTACAGTATCTAGAGATTCATATACGCTAACTAGAAGCGAGAAAAGCATCTGAACTGAGTAAACTGCGGCGAAATAAACTTACCACGTGATGGATTTCCAAACCATAACATTGATCGCTATGATGGCAATTTATAATACAAAAGCAATATAAGAATATATACAATATTATTGGATACAGTGAATTAAGGCATAACATTTTAAAAGATCTATGGAAAGGATGAATGCAGTAAACCCCCCGTATTCGCAGGGGATGCATACCACACCCCCCCACGAATAGCTAGAACCTGCGAGTACTTGGAGCCCTTATAAATACACTTAGAACTGCTTATTTTGATAGTTCACCCACACACACACACACACACAAAAAACACTAAAATTGCTTATGCAGGTATTATCCTACTTTCGGTGGGGTTAGATTCCCCCCCCAAAAAAACCATCGTTTGTTGGAAAAAACGTACCTTGAATATAGCCTAGCTTACACTAGGGTATTCGATACCATGTATACATGTAGCCAAGCCTACATTATAAAGTATAATCTATACATATGCATTACAGTGATTATTAATATCAGCTAACTCTGCAGGCTCATGCAGAGTGACCTATTATAATTCAGTACAAAGAGAAATTGAATAACAAACAAGAATTAGCTTAGCCTACACTATGGTATATAGTAGGCATATACAGTAGCGTGGCCTACATTATGCTGTACTCTATATTCACATATCGTATTTTAAAAACATCAACATAACAAATTTGCATCGTTTCCATGGATCTTTTAAAATGTTATGCCTTAATTCACTGTATCCAATAATATTGTATATATTCTTATATTGCTTTTGTATTATAAATTGTGCGATCATAGAGATCAATGTTTCGGTTTGGAAATGTTTATGCGATGTTTATTTTGCGGCATTTATCTCAGTTCAGAGCGCTTTTCTTGCCTCTAGTTACTCTAGATACTCTATTTATATGGGGCAAGGTTATTTTTCGTTATGCCATACGAAGTGTTTTTATATCGAAATATAACAAATACGTCTCGTGAAAATAATTTAGCAATTTTTTTTCGTTAGTAGATGACGTTGGCCATTTGGGGGCATTTGTTTTGTGTAAAAATCAAGATTCCGTTCGCTATTTTCACTTGATTTCATCATAATATGAGCTTTATGTATTTATTGTTTATCATCGTAAAAATAGCAGTAATGTATTCTTTCATGGCCAGTAGTTTTGATTAAAATACTTTCTCTCCCATTTAAAGTACGGTCGAGATATCAGTCCTGTTCTACTTAGCGTCATTTGTACTATAACTATGGTAATTGTGCAATACATACAATGGTTGAAATACAAGCAAAACGGCTGTTGTATCTGATTCGGTGATAAACAAAACAACAGTTTCTCATTCGGTTGTTTATGGCTGTACGCATTTATGCAAGAGTATAACTTTACTAACAATACTTTTATCATTCTCTGTTACTTTTTAAACTAGAAGATGGGATAAAGAGATGGAGGAAAAAGGAGTTGTTCTATTGTAATTTGGTCTGTCTCGCTGCCTGATTGTACGCTGTTGCCTGCGCCCAAGGGATATTTAAAAATATTTTATAAATATTGTCGTATCGGTATTAATTGCTTACTCCATTGCAAAATCAAATTATTGTAAGGTGTTGGAAAGTTCTTTCAGGATGATGGAATTGCACAACGAATATTGCGCATTCCTATTAAATAAAAATTTAATTCCTCCTAAAGGTAATAAATGTTGCTAAAAACGCACCCTTGAGTTTCGTTCATGACTGAAGTATTAAATGCGTAAACGAAACCGTTAGTAATTTAATAAATATAATGGCGTATTTGGCTTTGATATCCATTAATTGAATTAATTATAATTAGGATTAATTTAAAGTAAAATAACTGAGTAAATCAAATGAAATAATGAAGTAATTAAATAATTAAACCAGCATAAATATTGTTGGAACCTCCCCTTGTGGGTTAGCTCGAGCGGAAAAAAAAGCTATTGGTAGTCAAGTAGTTACCACTGCTAAGTGAAGATACCGTATAAGTGTTACTCCAAGACGTGAGACGAGGACGTTAAAATTCTACGAAGACACTTGTAGAACAACGGAACAGTGTGGCTAAGTAGCAATATACCTTTCTTTTGATCTCGTTTTGTACATTTATGAGAATTAGGAGTGTGTAAGCTAATCACACTGTTGCCTTACCGAGTTGATTGCAGGTGTGTTTAAGTAGACAAAATGCATTGTAAATACTTTTAATATTTGTAAATAGGTGTTAGTAAAAATACATTCTAACAAAGGTGAACTGTTGTAACTCGAGCACTACCTGAGTATTTTAATAGTTTTATCACAAAAAGTGCATTTAGTCATGAAAATGAGATCAAAATACATTAATTAGTGAATATTTCTCAGTGAAAAATACCGTGAATGGGCGTATTTTCAGCGAATAATGTGTATATATGTTCCATAGAGAAATCTGCAAATAGGTGAGTCAGTGAATCGTGAGACCGCGAATCCGGGGTTTACTGTATTCATTATGTTGATGTTTGTATAATACCTTATGTGAATGTAGAGTACAGCACAGTGTAGGCTAGGGTACCTTATATGTATAATTCTTGTTTGTTATTCAATTTCTTTGTATTGATTATCCACTATGAACCTCCAGTGGTTCCCGGATATATAGCCATTAACGAGACATTTTTTCCAAAAACAGTTTTGACTTAGTAAGTTGTATAAGCATTTTTAGTTTGTTTTTGTGTGTTTGAACCATCAAAATGGGCAGTTCCTAATTAGAAGGACTAACTATGGATTTTAGCCCTTCATGGGAGGGGTGTGGTATGCATCCCCTTTGAACAAAGGTTTACTGGCGTTACCAACCCGCTCTTCTCTCAAATCACCGGGCGTCATTAGCGGAAATTTGTTTGATGGTAGGAGGAGGCTCCTTCACCATGCGTATTTTGACGTGAGTGTTCCTCACACTTCAGGTGAGAGCGCAGAATGAGTGTATTGATTAAAACATGGGCACAGACATCCCCAACCACATCCAAATAAGAGTGCGAACATCTTGGGCAAGCAGACATCTCCTTATCTTCCTGCTCAACCCCCCCGGTGGTCCCCGTTAACGGACCCAAACAGTGACAGTCTTGCCCGATGAACCAACTCACGCCCCTAATGGACTAACTATGGCCCCGCGCGATGCCCCTCTCCCGGCGTGACAGACCAACCAAGGGTGACCTCACACTTCAGGTGAGCATGAAGGCTGCGAACTTCTTGGAGGCCATTCACCCATCAGAATGCAGCGCCCTGGCTTCTACAGAGTCGAGGGTGACCCTCAATTTAGGTGGCAGAATGCAGCCTGACCGACAGAGGTGTTAGGGGCGGTGCAGGACGGGTGTTGAAGGCGGACATCACCATCAACGCCCTCCCGGAGGAGATATACAAGAAGATCGCCCTGTGGTTAATGACAACGTTGAGCCCTGCCACCTTCCAGGAGTTAAAGGCCACTACTGTCGAGACCTGCTCCCTGCTGGCCTTCAAGAGAGCCGCCCACACCCTCGACCTCTCCCTCAACCCCCGGCAGGATACAAACCTCTTGGAAACGTGGCATGCCTTCCAGTACCTCCTCCTCCTCCACGAGTGACAAGAGCGGCAGGCGCAGAGAGATCAGCCTTTCGAGGGAGATCTTCCTGCGGCAGCTACTCCCAGAGATCCGTGGGCAGATCACAGAAGCATACACCCTGCCGGTCGAGGGCCTGATCAGGGTGGCGCAGCAGCTGACAGACTCCACGGCAAAGCGGGCGTCTACGCCCGCACACCCCATCAAGTGCTTGTAAAGTCCCCGCTCAACGGGTTCTCTGTTATGAACATCCCGTTTTCTGCGGTGCCTTCACGTGTGACCTAGGGTCGGACGGACACAATTTTATTATCATTATCATGAATTGTATACTGTATTTATTATCTGTTAATTTGACCTTGCACCACATATATGTGACAGAGTATTTTTATGTCTAACCAGTCATTGTTAATCATTATGTTTTCTGTATGTACCTGTCCTGTTTTGTGTAGAGAAATAGTTTGACCTCAGGTCACCTGTAAATTTTTGTACCCGCGGTCTCTGCGTTATACGCAGACATCCGCACGCTGCTGTATAAGCGGTTTGTGTCATCAGTAAACCAGCAGTATTTGTCTTCCTGCTCATTATTTCGTACCTCTCTCAAAACTCTGTGAGCCATTAAGTGCACATTAAAAAATGTAAAATATATTTGAGTGGTGTAAGTTTGCCAAGAGGAGGAATAGTGTATATAACTAAAGAAATTTGCCATAAAACAGAATTTAAATCAGTCTCCATGACAACAGCAAACGTCCATACACACTCAGTTCAATTTTTGTCATAATGATTTTTCATGATTTATGGCAATATGTTAAAAAATATATCATCCCATTATGCCTGTAGTTGTCGTCAGAAACTCAGAAGTTGAAGAAAAATGGATGACAACTATAATTTGTCATCAGAATCTCAGAAGGTTATTAGACCCTGGGACTGTACCATCTAAATGAGAGAGTGCCGTGATGAAGTCACATAGCTTCACTTCAGAATATATATATATATATATATATATATATATATATATATATATATATATATATATATATATATATATATGTATATATATTATATATAATATATATATTATATATAATATATATATATATATATATATATATATATATATATATATATATATATATATATATATATATTATATAATTTATATATTATATATAATATATATACATGTATATATATATATATATATATATATATTATATAATTTATATATTATATATAATATATATACATGTATATATATATATATATATATATATATATATATATATATATATATATATATATATATATATATATATATATATATATATATATATATATATATATATATATATATATATATATATATATATATATATATATATATATATATATATATATATATATATATATATATATATATATATATATATATATATATATATATATATATATATATATATATATATATATATATATATATATATATATATATATATATATATATATATATATATATATATATATATATATATATATATATATATATATATATATATATATATATATATATATATATATATATATATATATATATATATATATATATATATATATATATATATATATATATATATATATATATATATATATATATATATATATATATATATATAATATAATATAATATATGTATATATATATATATATATATATATATATATATATATATATATATATTATTATAAGGTGATATAATATTTATAACCGTTTTGTAATTGTTTGTAATGTCTCTGTGAAAATTTTTGATTTTTTGCTTGCAAGATTCGTCATTTGTTGTGAAGACGTGATTTTAAAATGTCTTTTCTTACAGATATGTTGTGTGTTATGTAAACTTATGATTCTGTGGGATATTTTTCCCCTTTTGTTTAATCTTTTGAAATTGTATTTTGAAAAGCTTATCAGATGGTCGCCACATCCTGTCTGCCGAGAGAGAGAAAAGGCTCACTTCTCTGTGTTTGATCAGCTGCTTTTGGGTCTAAAAGCATCCACTTTGTTATCATGATGAGCTGTCACCCAGTCGGCGAGCCCCTGTTATATCTTTAGCCCTGTATACTTATTCCGTCATTATTAACTCTGCCAATGCCTATTCTGTTCGTAATCTAAGAAAGAGAGATAGAGAAATAGCAGATAAGTGGCCTAAAAGCGTCTTTATTTGTTTGCCCAGCTGCCTCAGGCTGACAAAAGATTTTTGTAAACCCTGAACCAGGAAGTGTCAATCATAAGAGATAACGTTGTTTTCGCTTCGAGCCCGATCGTGTGTACGAGTATACTTTGTATACATGTGCGGAGGTGTATTCATACATGTGTATTCTCTGTGAACACCCTATGTGTATTCTCGGCCTACGAAACTTAAAAACCAGTGTCTCCTAAAAGGCAGAGTAGTCTACTGGCAAGGGACAATAGAGGCAGAACCAGACCTCTCTCTTCTCTCCCTCTCTCAATAGTCCCGATATTATAACGGGAATAACTGAAAATATCCATTGTAAAGCCCTGTTAAACTCACCCCAGAAGTGTGTTGATTTTGTAGAAGGTGTTCAGGAATATTATTTTGTACAAGTGTTGAAGAGGAGATATATATTGGTGTAATGTTTACTAAAGGTAATGTGGTGAATATTGAGTTTTGTTAATATTCTTGGTGAAAGAGAATTGTTGTGTTTGAATAAATCTTAGAAAGACGTGAGTCCAACTTTTCTTTATTTAAGGAAAAGTTATATAAAAGATTGATGTAATTTTTAAACACACTATTGGTGATTGTGGTGTTTTCATTTTTGTGTGTCGCATTCTTATATGTCTGTGCTATCATATTATTGTGATTTTATTGTTGCCGTGTTTTGCTGGTGATTTCTTAGCATTTTGTTAGTGCCTACCTGTTATAGAGATTTTTGGAGAATGTTATGTGGATTTCAATCAGTAATATTTTGGTGACTGTTTGTAACTGGAGAACCAGGTAATAGCTTGGCACTTCAGTGATAGCTAATAGTTTGATTCTTACATAATCAGATTGTTTTCTTGATAAAGCAAAGTTTTGTGAATTAAACTTGATTAAGAGATACTTAAGTCTTACACCGTTGTCCATTAATGGTAAATCTTTTGAGACTGTAAACTTTACATATAACTTTTGAACTTAGAAATAAACCTGTTTGTTTAAAGTTTTTAAAACATAGCGTTTCATTTTGATTACCAGTACTTACAGACATTAATGAGTGTGTATAAGGTAAGTGATGTATCTATTTGTTCACTTGAGACTTATCTAGGTAAAATAGAACCAGAGAGACAGCTGCAGTGCTGGTTGAAGTGAAACTCATATTCCACTAATCTGGATATGACTTAATAATTGTTACCTCATCCATAACTTGATAAAGTTACATTGATTTTCTCCAGTGATAAGTAAGTTTATGGGATCATTGTACCTTTAGTGATTCAGTCGACTCTTTGTTATGAGGTTTCAAGTATCTGGTTGATGTGAGGTAACTTTTGGTATTATCATTTGCACAACAGATTTGTTGGCCTGTTTGTGTAATAACCAGGTGCTTGATCACTTCATAACAATATATATATATATATATATATATATATATATATATATATATATATATATATATATTATAATATATATATATATATATATATGTATATATATATATATATATATATATATATATATATATATATATATATATATATATATATATATATATATATATATATATATATATATATATATATATATATATATATATATGTTATATATATATATTATATATATATATATATATATATATATATATATATATATATATATATATATATATATATATATATATATATATATATATATATATACATAATATATATATACATATATATATATATATATATATATATATATATATATATATATAATATATATATAATATATATATAAAATATATATATATATATATATATATATATATATATATATATATATATATATATATATATATATATATATATATATATATATATATATATATATATATATATATATATATATATATATATATATATATATATATATATATATATATATATATATATATATATATATATATATATATATATATATATATATATATATATATATATATATATATATATATATATATATATATATATATATATATGTAATATATATATACATATACATATATATATGTAATATATATATACATATACATACATATATGTATATATATATAAAATATATATATATATATATATATATATATATAAAATATATATATAATATATATATATATATATATATATATATATATATATATATATATATATATATATATATATATATATATATATATATATATATATATATATATATATATATATATATATATATATATATATATATATATATATATATATATATATATATATATATATATATATATATATATATATCAAACAGCAGTGGCCACAGCCAGGTATACATCAATGGGGAGGCAGACATAAAGACTTCTAAATTTACAACATCACAATGTTAAGTTTACCCTAGAAAAATAAAACGAAAATCAGCTTTCTTTTTTATACATCCTAGTTCTTAGACAAAATAATAGTTTTAACACCACGATCTTTAGAAGAAGAACGTTTATGGGCTTGGGGTCAAATTTTAATAGTTTTTGTTCTTTTAACTTTAAAATTAATTCTGTTTTTACTCTCCTCCACGGGGCTCTAACGCTAACCTCTGGTTGGTGCCTATTCCAAGATGAGATCATCTTTTTATATAAATATTTTAAGGAAAACTGCTTCCCGTCTGAACTGGTCTTTAAGATACTTCGCACGCTTCTAGACAAGTACTTCTCCCTCAAACCTACAATTTAGTGTTCCTAAATTTAATTTTTATGCTAAATTTCCATTTTTATTTGATAATACTTTTAGAAAAAATTTTTCTCAACAGAGCCAAAGTAAGTTTGGAGCCATTAAGGTCCACCTGATACCTGTCAATCCTCTCACCATCAGGTCTTTATATAAGTACAAAGATCGTTTATGCCCTTATATGTCCTCCGGGTGTGTGTATAGCTATATGTGTCCTAAATGTAATTTAGGAACTTATATTGGATCCACCAGGAGGCTTCTGAAGGTACGCATAGACTCTAATCGTGGAGTAAGCTATAGGACAGGCAGTAAAATTGCAAACCCAGAGTTTTCGAATATCAGAAATCATTCTAGAATGTGTAAAACTTCAATTGAAAATAAGGATTTTTCTGTTTTAGGGCGAGCTTCCAGCAGCCATGAATTGGCCATTTTGGAATCATTAATGACTAAACGACTCGTCCCCTTGTTGAACAGCCAAACCCCTGCCGGCACACTGTACCTCTCTTAGTCTTTCGTTTTCTGTTCAGTTTTAACATTGCCACTGAATAGGTTGATCCAGATCTGCTTACTTTTTATATTTTTTTTATATTGTATATAATTTTTAGAGAGATTTTGTTTTGTTTTTTATGTTGTCCTTTTTAATTGTCCCTTCTGTTTTTTATTTTTTTTTATTTGTAATCCATTGTGCTTAATTTTTTAAATTTAAATTTATAGCCTTTCTGTAATTTATGTTATTTATTTTATACAGCCCTCGAAAATGCAATGAAGCCATTACGAAACGTCAGGAATAAATTGACCATTTTTATAAAGTCTTTATGTCTGCCTCCCCATTGTATAAGCTGTGTGAAAGGAAAGAGGGCCAGAAACTGGGAGAATCTTTTCTCCTAGTTTGAAGCTAAGTTCTGGATTCTGTTTCACACTTCATCTATGGGGTTTTCCCTTGGATTCACTTTAGAGCCTTGTGCTTCATCTCATTTACTTTCTGAATCCATATTTGCTGTCCAACAACTCGAACTTTCTCTTTTCCATGTCTTCATTTTTTAGAAAAGGTGACTTTGCCAGGATTGGAGTACAGTTTTGAAACATTAGTGGACCTAAGAGGTATCAGTCTGCTAATCATATTGATATCTCAAATGCAGGGCCATATCTTGAAACTAGCCCATGGATTTCAGGGGTGGGCTGTTTTCTGAGGTGAGGACTGCATTCTTTCCCACTTGTCTGCCAAGTTAGTTAAGAGTGGGATGAT